>NW_027509229.1:1415000-1550000 GCF_051911475.1 Siphateles boraxobius
TCTAAACACAAATCCTTAACTTCTCTCCTAATTCCCCAAACTTCCTATTTTCAGATCAAAATGAAGCTCTCCACTCAAAACCATTCAATTTTGCTGAAAAAGCAAACTTTCCCCTCAGACATTACACACAAGCACTCAAAAAAGTAATAAGTTGTTTTGCTTGTGGTTCCCTTTCAGTCAGCCACGTTCGACGTCATGTCAGAAGCAGAGTGACCACCTGGCTATTGCTCTGTTGCAGGTCAGCAGACCTGATTTTGCGGGACAATGCGGGTCACGAGGGAGAGAACTTAGCCTACTATTATTATACTAGGTGAATAAATATTGATTTTATATTAGATGTCTTCTTGCAGTGATGTTAACATGCTTTAAATTGCTAATAGGCTTTATAAAAATGTTAATGACGGCGCTGACCGGTGCTGTGAACGTCACTAATAATATAAAACCCATTTTAACTGCACAGGTCTATTCAATCTAAATAATTAAGTGAAAATAATAATCCAATCGCTAAAAAGCACATTTGCAAATAAACAAATAAATTCCATTAGGAAAGACTAGAAAGATTAAATGCGTTCTTACCGGATTCAGTGCATATTTTTTTTTGTCTGATCTGGCAGCTTCGAATAGGGCCTTCTCATTCATTATGTTATCCTTATTATACGAACAAAGGTGCTTTTTCTTCTCGGGAGCTCCAGATAGATCCATTTTCTGTTGCATTTTTTTTTGTCTGTATGTGTGTGTGTGAGTGGGGGGGGGGGGGGGGGGGGGGGTTAACCAATAATAACGGCTGCGCATGTTTAGTGTTTTCTTATCAACATTGTAAATTGAAGACGATGAAATAAAATGATGCAGACAAAATTAAAATATGGGACACTGCTTATGACTTGCGGGACGCGGGACAAAGCTTCAAAATGCGGGACAGGTGGTCACCCTAGTATGAAGGGAACTGACGAATAGCTCAATCAACTTCGAGTGGTAAAAAAAACAAGCAAATGGACATCGGCGAGTGCGATTTGCATGTGAACCTCTCCCCGTTAGACAGGTCTATAAGGAAGCATGCTTTAACCACTCATTCGAGCTTTCGCTTTGGAGCCGAGCGTTTCTCACAATTCTGCTCAGCAATCATCGGTCAATTGTGTACAACAAACTAGGTATAAGCTCTACAGTGAGTGTTTGTGTGTAACGACTCGTCAGCGGTGGTCGCTTCTGAAAAAGCTTTCTCTGCATACAGTTCTCCTAAAATAGTATTTTGCACGCTGCAGACTTCCTGAAGTTGGTCTTGCACGCTGTGCAGAAACTATTCCCCTGTGCGCTTCAGCACTAAGAGAGAGTTTTTTCCCTAAAAGAGCAAGCGGACAGCGAGTGTCTTTTTAAATGCGCCTCTCTCTCCATGCATTTCTGGATGCGGTTGTTTCCTGTGCTCATCTGATGGCCACGATTGCTGTCACACATGCATGGGCATAAGCTGAGATGGCGTTCGGTTCTTGGGTGGCCGTCATGAGAACGATGGTCGCCACGTTAGCACGCTGGTCGCAACTAGCCTTTCTCGTAAAGGCTTGAGTCCCCTTGTTGCCCAGCTGCTGCTTGTATGTAAAAGCACAGTTGTGGGTCTGCTCAACATTTTGGGAGATTGAGGATTACAGTAAGAGCTCTTCTGCCTGGATCTCCCACTCCTCAGTGTGTCGTGGGCCTTTGAGCCGCCGGCTGACAGCACGGGTTGTCCCGCTCTGGATGAGGATCAGATGTTGATAGCTCTCTCACTATCTTCGATGGTGGGGTATTCAGGGGTTTGTGGGAATTCCCCAGCTAGAGTGTGCAATTGAAATAAAAAAATATATAATAATAAAACAAAAATCGTAAATATTTTTAAAATAAATTGTAAAACTTATGCTATCAAAGTGCTGCTGTCTGCGGGGGGGTCATCCGCAACTCCCATGCAGCACCTTTGAGACAACAGCAGCTCTGGCTGCTAAGCTTACAGTGCCGCTGGACAGGTCTCCATCGCCCTGCAAGTCTAATACTTCCATTTGCAAGGTGGTCTTTTCGGCGACGTTGTCGAAGACTGTGCCTGGCATTTCTTGGCAGTCTAGAAGCAGGCTGAGGCAATCAAGAACCAGCTCGAACGCAACCTCTGATAACAGGCCGTCACATGCTGCCCCTCAGCTTGCTTTTGCCAAGAGCGACCGTTCCCCTGCAACCAAAAAAAGCTCCAGCATGGCTAGCTTAGCCGCGATGTCGAGCCCCCCTGCTGAAGACGGCCCGGTAAGTGTTGCATCGCACACTCGGTCCCACTCCTGAATGCCATGCCTTCTGGGTCAGGCCCCTGTGCTTCCCCACTGCGGGTACGTCTGTAGTCCCACTGGTTTCACTCACGTGGTGTCTGCGAGCCTGGCTAGTGCTTCCCAGCCCATCTCGCTGGCTCACTCGATCGGCTATGCGATTCGGTTCCCCCAGGGCATCCCCTCAGTACAGGGGTGTCCGGTTTACCTCAGTGGCAGACAGGGATGCTCCTGTCCTGCGTGTGGAGATCACAGTCCTAATGGCAAAAGACGCAATAGAGCTGGTTCCTCTAGCCGATATGAGGTCAGGGTTTTACAAGAAAGGTGGTGGGATACGAGCGATCTTGGATCTGTGTGTTTTGAATCGAGCCTTCACTAGCTTCCGTTCAAGAGGCGAACACAGAGATGTATTTTCGAGTGCGTTCGCCCCCAAGATCGGGTTTACAGCGATCGACCTGAAGGAAGCGTAATTTCATGTCTCGATTCTCCCTCGACACAGACCATTCCTACGCTTTGCGTTCAAGGGACGGGCATATAAGTACAAGGTCTTCCCCTTCAGACTGTCCATGTCGCCCCATGTTTTCTGAAAGGTCGCAGAGCTTTTCCGCTCTAAGGGAGGTGGGGATTCACATTCTCAACTATCTCAATGCCTGGCTCATCCTGGCCCACTCGCAAGATCAGTTGTGCGAACACAGGGACCTGGGGCACAGGCATCTCAGCCATCTGGGGTTCTGGACAACTGGGAAAAGAGCAAACTCTCCCCCGGCCAGAGGATCTCTTTTCTCTGTATGGAGTAGGACTCAGTCAACATGACAGCACGTGTCACGAGCAAGCGTGCTCAGTCAGTGGTAAACTGGTTGAATTCGTTCAAGGATAGGACAGCGGTTCCAATCAAACTGTTTCAGAGGCCTTTCCATTTGGAGTAGGCATGTTTTCCCAGTGCTATCCAATAGTATCACTGTATGGGGTAAGATAGAACAGCAGTGTCCAATTTTGGAGAGGCTGATGGCATTTATTCCTTTGAAATTTGGTGATTGTAATGCGTGTAATTTGCACGGGGGTTACGGGGGTCATGACCCCCTCAAAAATCAGATCTAGCTAATATAATACCCCCCCCCCCGCCACCCCCCAATATCATCACATCAGTCATATTGAAATAAATTTGAAATATTCCGAATTAATACTTTTGTTTGTTTTCTTTATTAAATTCATTTGCCAGCAAGAAAGATAGTATCATATTTTAAATAATCTGTAATGTATCACCGCCCCGACTACTTGGTATTACCCTATTTTGCGCGGTCGCTGGGATGAATGGTTGGAGAAAGCTGACGGTGCATGCTAAACGGATGGAAAAGATGAAAAGGACACTAAAAGGCAGCCAGACAACGATTTTTCATTGTTGATCGACACCAGCCAAAAAGAGGAAAAATCCTGACCAAACGGAGGTACCCCATTCAATGGGGCCCATTGCTAAGTTAGCTGTTAAGTTAGCTCAGCGTTGGCGCGGCCCACTAGAGACAATACAAGTGGGGCGCGACAAACAGGTTTTGTGCCCATCTTTTTAATTTCTTTATTTATTGACCATACACTCAAAACAAACAAAAAAGACACATTTAAATGTAAGCCTTACTTAACCTTTACACACGTAAGTTTAAAAGTTTTTCAAGGCGACCGTTATTGATCGTAGTTTCACTTTATGGTTCCCATGGAGACGCGTCATTCATTGCTTTGTAACGATCGCGTTAGTTGAGCTGTATGCGCAACGTATTTTAGGTATCTTATTAAAATACCTAAAAAAAATACGTACATTATTAGGAATTTAACGTTACCACCTCCGGCTCAATTTGAGATTATTAGTGAGTGTGTGCACAGTTCATTTCTTTTATCTGAATGGTATGTGTGTTAAGTTGCAGCCTAATATGTTGTAACATACCTTACAGATAGGCCTTCTTTTGTATTTAACGTTAGATGCTTTTGTTTAGATTTTGTTAGTGGATGGTGAGTTTTGGCGATGCCCACCAATATGTGAAATCTGTTCAGAATAAAGGTGCAAGCTGCACTCCAGTGTGCCACCCTGTATTGTATTGTGTAATGCATTGAGAGTTGAATTGTGCATAATACATTTTCTGGATGTAGGTGCATGTAGCAGTGATGCAATTGATTAATTTTTAAGTTCTTGGGTTTTTTTTCACAAGATATTGAACACACACAAAAAAAAACAATTCAGTGGAAGCTGCCACTGCTGGCTAGTGTTTAAACACTTACTTTAACTACTGTGTCATTATGGCATAAATAGTAGGGATGAGCGAGTACAGCATTATCTGTATCTGTATCTGTATCTGTTAACCATATGAATTATCTGTATCTGTATCTGTACTCGGACTGGGCGGGGCCTAAACCGGAAGTGGGTGGGATTTAGCCCGGAAGTGGGTTGGGTTGTCTTGAAATGGGCGGGGCTTTAACGGGTATGTTATTTTAAGCATGCAATTGATATGGGTTGATCAGAAATTGTTATATTTATTGCTGACTAGAAAACTATATTTACATGACCGCATCAGCATTGAGCTTTAGATCAATGGTTTTTTTGATCACGATAACAAACGAACTATATACAGAACAAGTTTTGCAATAATGAATACAACACATGTGGTTGTAATTATTAAGTAAAATGTAATGAACAAGAGTTTTCATACTCAACATAACTTTCTTTTTTTACCTTTTAATTTTTTTATAAGTGTGATTTTTTTTTTGTTCTTTTTTTTATTTTTTATTTCCACACCAGGTGTGTGTGTGTGTGAGTAAGAGAGAGAGAGAGAGAGAGAGAGAGAGAGAGAGAGAGAGAGAGAGAGAGAGAGAGAGAGAGAGAGAGAGGGGGGGGGGGGGGGGGCGTCGGGGGACTGTGTTCTACGAATCAAATAGTCAGCCGCAACATCTTGGCCCAGCCCCACTGTGGCATCCTGATCATCATCACCAGCCATGAACTGATCAGATTCATCCTCAGATTCCTCACCAGCATGCAGTGACCTGATGATGGAGCACAGGCCATGCAGGAGGGGGATGACCTCAGAGATGGAGGCGCTGTGTTTTGAGAGCGCCCGTGTGACCTCCTCAAAAGGAATAAGAACAGTGAGCATGTCTGATGCTAACCCCCACTCATTTGGATAGATGATTGTTGGAGCTTTACCCATGTTAGACTCCTGTGTCATAATCTGCACTGCCCTGCGCTGCTCCACCAGCCGCTGGAGCATGTAGAACGTATAGTTCCACCTTGTTTTTACATCTGTTATGAGCGTGTGCTGGGGGAGGTTCAACTGTGTTTGCAGCTCATGTAGTCTGTTGCTGGCTTTGCTTGAGCGATGAACATGGCCAGATATGCTCCTGGCTTTGGAGAGAAGGGATGTCACAACCCTGTCCTTCTCCAGTGCTTTGATCACCACCAAGTGAAGCGTATGGGACACGCAACGGATGTGCCCATATTCAGTCAAAGCTTTCACCATGTTCGCTGCATTATCTGAAACAACAAACCGTATTGTGACAGACTGACCAACAGACTCTTCCCACTCTCTCATCTTTTCCTTAAGGCAGCACAGAATGTTGTTTGATGTGTGCTCAATGTCCAGCACACCAACATTTAGCAGCCCTGCTTTCCTCTGTACTGAAGCTTCCCCTACACGTTCACACCAGTGCCCAGTAAGACAGAGATATGCATGTGCGTTGTGATTGCTGGTCCAGAGATCTGTAGTGAGGTTGATGACACCTCCTTCAGCTGCCTTCAGTGACTGGACCAACTCCCCTCTCATTGCCTCATACAGCTCAGGCACTACAGTTCGACTGAAATAGTGCCTCGATGGGATCTTATACTTGGGCTCTAAAAAGCCAACAAGTGTCTTGAAGCCTCTCCTCTCCACCACAGAGAAAGGTTCAAGATCAGTGCAGATCATTTTACCAATCATCTCTGTAATTTGTTTTGACCGGGGATGGTTTGCTGAGAATGGCTGCTTTGCTGCAAATGCAGTGAGTATTGTTGAAGAGGAAGATGAATGTGAGCCCTTAGCAGCACCCAGCTGAACACCAGTGACCCAAGAAGGAAGAGGAGAGGAGGAGGAGGTGCCTGATACAGTGGGTTTTCTCATGTGATGAACATATAGCAGATAGTTATGTAGAGATGTTGTGTTGTAATGTTTTGCATCTCTACCTCTGCTTAGCTTGGACTTGCATAGCTTGCAAATGGCTTTGGAGGGATCATTTTCAGATACAGTGAAAGAGTTCCATACTGCAGAAGTCCTCTTGATCTTTGGTGGAGGAGGACCTCCATCCCCAGATGCAATATTGGTCTCAGTGGGGGAAAGGTGGGTGCTACAGTCACTGTTTTCATTGTCACTGATTTGACCCTCACTGTCCTGCAAGGTTAAGCAAACTCTGACTGGTGGTGCAGTGTTAGCTGAAGTACTCTCTGTATCACTCATTATTCTGTATCACTGATAATGAGAGAGGGAGAAAGAGGGAGAGAGATAGAGAGAGGGAGAGAGAGGGGGGGGGGGGGGGGTGTTTGTGTGTGTGTGTGTTTGTGTGTGTATCTTAATTTGTAATATTATTCATTTATACCACAACTACCTTTATTTTTTTATATAAAATACAGCAAGATGTCAGACACTCAGTGCGTAAAGTCCAAAAAAAACCAGACAGTTTAAAAAAGCCAGCAGACGGTTTAAAAAAAAAAACTCCGATGGCCGGCAGAGAGGGAGAGAGTGTGTGTGTGTAGCTAATTATTAATTTGTAATATAGTTTACTTTATTAGTTTTATACCACTACTTCCTTTATTTTTTTATGAAATACAGCAAGACAGTGTCACACACTCAATGCGTGAAGTAATAAAACTGGTTAGAGCAAGCTGAGCTGACGGTTTAAAAAAGAAAAAAAAAATCTCTAACAGGCAGAGACGCGAGTCGCATTCTACCAAGCACCACGTCTGAACAAACCCCACGTTTACCAGAACTCTACTGGTTAATAAGTAAGTACAAATCTGAAGCTGAAGAAACCCTAAACGTTAACGGAAAAGACACGCCCACGAACCTGAGTGACTGAGGGAGAGACAGAGAGAGAGCTGTTCTCTTCTCTGTGTTCTGTGTGTGAGTGAGCGGAGCGGGACAGAGTAACACGATAAATCTGTATGTGTGGAGGAGCGCTGTGACTAGCCTATCACAGAACGCAGACAGTCAGCTACCCAATGAGGATTTTATTCAATCCGAGCACAGATATTGACTCGTATTACTCGTATAACACTTGTACTCGGCAAACGTGCTTTATCCGTACCGGATACTCGTTTCAGCCGAGTATCCGGCTCAACTCTAATAAATAGTCAAGTGAACAGCAGCTACGTTAAGGCTACGTTAAGTAGCCTAAATCAGTAAAAGTATCACAATGTGTTTCTAATACAGGAACGGCAAATTAGCATGTTACCTTTTACACAAGAAAATGATTCAATAAATAAATAAATTAATAAATATGCCGCGAGTTTAACCCCCCCAATGGTAGACCCAAAGTTACGCCCTTGGTGATTGTCCACTCTCCTTTGAATCTCTCGCCGGCAGAATACATTGTTGGCAATGACCCTGTGACGAACAGGACGGCCGAGGGACGTGAGAGAACGGCGCGAGGCCGGTGGTGCGATTGATAATGAGCAACACCTGTGAGCACACCGGTCTCGCATCTCTCACGGAGGAGCGGAAGCATAAAGGAGGAGCGACGACGTTGATGATCGAGAGAGGAACAGGCCTGATTTTAGTTGTTCTGGTTTTTGTATTTGTGCTTTATTTTAGCCAGCAGTCGTCCGCGAGGGGCTGCTGGCCGTTATGTTTTATTTTGGGTAAGCCAGCAGTCGTCCGCGAGGGGCTGCTGGCGGTATTTTAGTTTGTTTGTTTTATTTTAAATAAAGTTTATTTCGATTGTTCGCCGGTTCCCGCCTCCTTCTTCCCTGAACATTGCTACACTGGTGCCGAAACCCGGGAAGAGGGAGGAACGCGCTGTCAGAGAGTCCTCGCCGCTGTGGGGAATCCGCGGTGTCATCGAGCATGGTGCGCGAGTCGCCGCCGCTCGCCGTGGGCCGGAGCCTGCTGCCATCCGCCAGAAGGGGAGGAGCAGGGAGCGGGGGACTCGCGGCCATGGACGCTCGAGGTGGTGCGCTGGAGAGAGTTGCCGGTTGGACGGTCGAGCTCGCTGCCGGCCGCCTGTGTATTGGAGGGGCGGCTGCCATCCGGGAGGGAGAGGAGGAGTCGCCGCCGCTCGCCGTGGGCCGGAGCCTGCTGCCGTCCACCAGAGAAGGGGAGGTGCAGGGAGCGGGGGACTCCTACCGTCTGCCCAAGGCACCCGAGGAGCCGTCGCCGTCCACCGGGCGGCGGAGGGGCGTCGAGCCGTCCACCGAGGGCTATCCAGCGTCACCGCCAGGCACCGCGGAGGAGATCGCCCAGCTGGTGGGGGACCAGATGGCAGCGCGTTGTGGGAACCGGACCATTTTTTTTTTTTTTTTTTTTCCTCTCTCCCCTCTCTCGATCTGTCGCTCCTCATGCTTCCGTCTCCATTTCCCTCGGCTTGTCGGTCCATACCCCCCAGGGATCGCCGCCGCCGGGGGGGGAGTAGGCACAGGCTCGTGGGTACCCCCCGGCCTGTGAGGGGCGATGGGGGTATGTGACGAACAGGACGGCCGAGGGACGTGAGAGAACGGCGCGAGGCCGGTGGTGCGATTGATAATGAGCAACACCTGTGAGCACACCGGTCTCGCATCTCTCACGGAGGAGCGGAAGCATAAAGGAGGAGCGACGACGTTGATGATCGAGAGAGGAACAGGCCTGATTTTAGTTGTTCTGGTTTTTGTATTTGTGCTTTATTTTAGCCAGCAGTCGTCCGCGAGGGGCTGCTGGCCGTTATGTATTATTTTGGGTAAGCCAGCAGTCGTCCGCGAGGGGCTGCTGGCGGTATTTTAGTTTGTTTGTTTTATTTTAAATAAAGTTTATTTCGATTGTTCGCCGGTTCCCGCCTCCTTCTTCCCTGAACATTGCTACAGACCCTATTTACCAGCTTGGATTTACTTTCAGCTTTACCAATTTTGGATTCGTTTTATTACAGTAGTATACTGCAACAGCTACAGTACATGTATGTGTTGTAACACAGTGTACAGCACTCAAAGGTTACAGCAGAGAGCAGTCTGAAATACACTTACCTGTTTCCTGAAGGTTCTTATGATCGAGGCGACTGAGAAGCGACTCAAGTTTGGCTGTACTTGTTGCCCAGCCTCTCTATAGTCATACCATGGACAAGGACATGGTAAACTAGAGTGGCACGAGCTTCATCCGAGACTGCTTGCCCATGCCTATCCTCGTCCTCCTCCTACTCTTTCTCTTCCTCCATTCCCTGCTCTTCCTCCTCTCTGGTGACCTCGACCTCTTCTCTCACGTCTCTCTGGATCCATTGTTCCAAAACTGAATGAACTGACTCAGGCCCTTTTACAGTTTTTCTCTGCTTAGACACAAATCTGGGAACAACTCACCATTTTCTCAAATCTTCACACATAATTTTAAAAACTCACACCCAACAGTACAAACAGCTAACTTCTGAATCGCAATTCAAACTTTGCCCTTAGACAATACACACAAACTGTCAAAAACACAGACTTCATCACTGTTTGTTACACACTGGAGGGAATCATTCAAAACACTGCTACCAAACAGTTTTATAAAATAAATATTCAATTTTAATTTAATATTTTTTAATTATTTAATTTCATATTTGTTATTAATTATTATTTTAATTATTATAATTCAAATACATTTAATTATTTTACTTTGCATAGACTCTTTCTTACATGTTTTGTCAGTGATGTTTCAAAGGTCAGGTTTTTGTCCAACACATCATGTGAAGGAATACTGCTTTATCCATTTATGTAAGAAGTATGTCCCGAGTTAACACATACATGAAATCAAATGTAATATTAATGCGTATTTGGCTTGCTGTCCGGGGGAGGGCTCCGAGCTCGGAATTTTGCCCGAACCCAGAGTACTCCCCCTATACTGGGGTAAACCCAGCCGAGTGTGAGGTGATGGGGTGGTGGAGGGATGCTGAGAGACTTGTCATGAGACAGGAGGTGAGGAAAAGCTTTATTTATACTGGCTTCCTCTTGAGTTGATTGGTTGATTACCTGAACATGCTCCTCCCGAACTTTGTTACATAAAACTTCATTTATTACAGTACTATGTTGCATTTCTTTTGTCAGGGTTGTCCCTGAAAAAGTTATCAGTGTTGTGATTTCACAAAGTTCCAAATTATTTATCTGAAAACGGTTTGGTAGCAGTGTTTTAAATTAATCCAAAAACTTTTTTTCCAAACGCAGCAAATCTACAGGTTACTCAGAAACAGCATCAATGTTCTCATCATCTCGTCTCAGGTCTGACTCAGGCCATACAGTAATGTCTATTACAGTATACAACATAAATAGAGCAGTGCAAGATACAGTGAAATTCAACAATAAGCTTGAAAAGTTTATTTTCATAACACTACTGTAAAGAGATCTTGCAGTAGATGAAAAGCACATAACATGGTCAATTTGTATTTCACCTGGAACAAATGTCTTTTAATCCCGTCCCCTTCATTTTTCTTTTCTTCTCGTCTTCCACTTTGCACATAATCCCCCTTGGCCCTATTTATATTATCCTGAGATTCGGATTGGTGTGTCAGTTTTTACTTACCCGATGTTTACACATGGATAAATGTGTGCTATTTGAGTTCACAGTGTGACAATTAAGTTAATGATATTATGTCTTCATGTTTTCTGAATGAAAGAACCTGTGTAAAATGAGGACATTTTTGTGTAGAGTTTTGCAGAAAACATTGAGAAAATTGGAATGTGTGTGAAAACATGTGAAATGTGATTTTTGTTCTAGAACTGAAAGAATGGTTTGGGAAATTGAGCTAAATGAATCAGTTATAGTGTGTTAGCAATGAAGAAAAACTGTAATCTTGCATGCATGTTGAAATAGTGTTTATAATGGCGAATATCAAAGCCAATATCTACAATTATGTTCTATTATTTATTTGTGCAATTAATGGATAACAAAATGGCTATATATATAATTCAGAAGGCAAATGAGACAAAAAATTGCTTAAATTAATTTAACACCTTCATATCATATCATAGCCAAAATTAACAATAATATTTAAAAACAAAAAATGTCAAGGCTATTGGTAGATTTAGGCACTAATATGTTTCTGTTGTACACTTATTGGTCTATACAGGTCATTGCAGCCAGATATATTGCTAGATGGCTGTTATTATTTCTTGCACTAAACAGTCACTGATGTGAGCCTATTTTAACAGTGTTTAACGTTGGACAGTACCGAAGGGATGCCGTTCACACCTATAAGAGTTACGAGTTCTTCCTCCCAGACAATGAAGAGGCCATGAAGATTCGCAAGTGAGAAACTCACACTTTACACAACAGTGCTCCATTTAAGTAATATCACATGAGAAAGAGTGCTGTTTCTCCAAAATTAATATTAAGTTCTTGTTTATGGAACTGTTGTATAAAAGCAATATCACACTCACAATTATGCTATTGTTCTGAATATTCACCCTTATAGAACGAAAATATATTGATCAATATATTATATGGTGTAAATATACTGAATAATTTATGAAATAATGTAAAACTTTATTTTACAGTGTCCTTGTTACATATTTTACATTTACTTACCATAGTATTAACAGTAAATTATGCATAATTACATGCAACTAACCCTCAACCAAATCCTAATCCTACCCTAACCCTATAGTAAGTACATGTAGTTGCTTAAGATTATTCAGTACTTAAATATAACTGTTATTGCAACACTGTTACAAGGACATGTTAAAATAAAGTGTAACCGAAATAATATATTGTGTTAATATTTTTTGTGTTATATCATATATTGAAAAAATATATTTACAATATATTTAGACTGTAGAATGTCATTAAACGAGTGTACTTAGAAATAAATACACAGTCTATTATTTTCTTGGCACCTTTTCATTCTTTTGTGTGTTTTTATATTAGAATCTTATAACTTTGAGTAAAACATCCTTGAGAAATTTAAGGGAATCGTTTTCCTCATGTTTTCTATTTATTAAACTGAAACTAAATATAATCATATTAATAAAGTTAATAGAAATTACTTCAATAGATTTTCACCACTTAAATAAAGCAACATCCAGCATATCATGAGTGTGTCTTGTTCTTCTGCTGGACTGAAGCACAGGCTCTACTCTTCAGCACAATGGTGACACACAAAACTCACACAACAGAAACCCTTTAAATCCCAACAGAACATTAAACACTATCAGATCTCTCAAGATCTCAGCAGAGGAGGGTTAAACAACACAAACAGCTTTACCAGCTTCACTTATTACTAACAGTTCGACTTTATTTCTGTCAGACGTCTACAGAAGTAATTATTGAGAATCAACAAAGGTTTAGATGTTGATGATTTAATGAAAATAATATAATTTTACAGTTACCTTACTTTAGTTTAGTTTAGTTTACTTTAGTTGTGCTCTTGATTCTTCACTTTATCACGTTAGTTTATCTCTGACTGCTGTAATTGTGTATTTAAGAAACAGTTATTATGGCAAAAAAAGCAGTGTGAAATAATCAGTTGGGTACTTATTGATGATGTCACAGTCATCATTAATTCTACTGAGTCCCAGATCTCATTCCAAGGTTTATCACAAAATACTGTTATAAATTATTTAATGTGTTTAAATATTATATATGAACACTGATACTATATCAAGAGGATTAGCACTGTTGTGGTAATCAGATCCTTTTTTTAAACATTGTGCTCAAAACATTTTGAACAACTGCTTTATTTAGATACAGACAGACATCAAGAATCAGCATATGAGACACAACAATGGTGAAATGCTTCATGCTGCAATGCATGATGGGAACCATGGATGACTTTTATACTATGGTTGCTCCCAGAATGCATTGCAGCATGAAACATATCACTGTTAAAAAAAAAAATCAGATTATCACAACAGTGCTGGACCTCTTGCACTGTTAATAGTATCCATGTTCATAATACATTTAACTGCACTGAAAGATGTAACAGACTTTTGTGATAAACCTTGGTATGAGATCAAGGACACAGTATAATTAATGATGAGTATTACATCACCAATAAATACCTGTCATGACTGAAGACAGGAAGCAATGGCAAGTAAAATGAAGGCAGGTGGCGCAGGGACTTTGATGGTCAACACGGAACAGACAAGATGAAGTGCGCTGGTGAAAAGTGGTGATGAATCTAGACACAGAACGTAATCCACAGGAAACAACGACCAGGAACAAGAAGCAGGAGACTGAGGAACGCCGAACAGGAACAGGACCAGACACACAGCACGGAGGATTTCAAACAACGATCTGACAAAGGAAATGAGAAAACGGTGAGTATTAAAAGGTTAGGAGATTAACTGCAGCTGGCGTCTTGAGTGAGATCAGCTGTGTCGCTGATCAGGCAATGATGGTCAGTCACGCCCACTTACACACCCACACTCAAATAACAACATAAATACAAGACGAGAAGGAAACAATGAATTCATGAACCATGACAGTACCCCTCCTCCTAGGAACGCCTCCTGGCATTCTCAGACTCCTTTACCTGTCGATTGTAATCATCGATAAGGGATTGATCCAGGATCTCTCTAGCAGGTACCCAACTTCTCTCCTCCGGACCGTAACCTTCCAAGTCCAACAAGTACTGGAATCCGCGTCCCCTCCGCCTAGAGTCCAGAATACGATTGACCGAATATGTGGGCTCCCCGTGGAACCGGGACTGGCGGATTAATACAAGAATGAAACATGGACTTCACTTTAGACACGTGAAAGATGGAATGAATCCTCCTGTACGCCGGAGGCAGGTTGAGGCAGACTGTCACCGGACTAATGATCTTGGTGACAGTGAACGGACCAATGAATTTGAGAGCAAGTTTATTAGAAATGGAGCGGAGAGGAATGTCCTTGGTTGAAAGCCACACTTTTTGACCAACGACGTATACGGGAGGCTTAGACTGGTGGCGATCGGCTTTAGCCTTGGTGCGCGCCCCCACCTGGAGTAGAGTTTCACGGGCTGTAGTCCAAGGGTGGCGACACCTCTGGACGAAGGCGTGAGCGGAGGGGACCGCGACCTCGGATTCCAGACTGGGAAAAATTGCCGTCTGGTAACCTAAACTACATTCAAACGGAGATAGACCCATGGACGACACTGGTAACGCGTTGTGTGAACACTCCACCATAGACAGTTGTTGGCTCCATGAGGAAGGATTCTTGGAAACCAAACATCGCAACACCCTCTCCAAATCTTGGTTGGCTCTCTCGGTTTGGCCATTGCTCTGGGGATGAAACCCTGAGGACAGACCGACAGTGGTTCCCAGCAACTTACAAAATTCTCGCCAAAATTTGGACACAAACTGGGGTTCCCTGTCGGAGACCACATCTACCGGGAGGCCATGTAAACGGAAGACGTGATCTACGACTGTCAACGCTGTCTCCTTAGCTGAGGGTAATTTGGGTAAGGGAATAAAATGAGCCGCCTTCGAGAACCGTTCCACCACAGTCAAAACGACCGTGTTACCCTGGGTGGGTGGGAGGGCGTTAATAAAACCTTGCGCGATATGGGACCAGGGTCTCGAAGGGACAGGCAGCGGTTGAAGTAACCCATCTGGGGGTCGATTAGAAGTCTTACCAGTGGCACAAACCGAGGAAGCCAAAACAAAACTGTGAATGTCACAAGCCATAAGTGGCCCCCAGAATCGTTGCTTGACCAAAAAGCTAGTGCGATTGACTCCTGGATGACAAGCCACGTTGGAACAATGCCCCCACTGAATGACGTCAGACCGTAATCCCTCCGGCACAAATAAACGATTCGGTGGGCAACCAGGCGGAGGCGTTACCCCTTCTAAGGCCGTCTTGACCTTCGATTCGATCTCCCATGTGAGTGTGGAGACAAATTGGGTCTCGGGTAAAATGCACTCGGGAGTAGACGGGCATTCGGAATCGTAAAAAATGCGCGATAAAGAGTCGGGTTTTGATGTTTTTGGAACCCGCGCGGTACGAGAGAGAAAAATCAAAACGACCGAAAAAAGTGCCCACCGAGCCTGTCTGGAGTTAAATCTTTTGGCAGTTCTGATATATTCCAGGTTCTTGTGATCAGTCCAGACGATAAAAGGTACCCCCGACCCCTCTAACCAGTGACCCCATTCCTCCAACGCTAACTTGACTGCCAACAACTCCTTGTTAGCAATGTCGTAATTACGTTCGGCTGGGGATAAACGATGAGACAAAAACGCTCCGGGATGCATCTTGTTGTCTGCAGAAGAGCGTTGGGATAGCACTGTGCCTACCCCCACCTATGACGCATTGACCTCCACCACAAACTGACGTGAAGGATCAGGGGCAATAAGGATGGGGGCTGAAACAAAGCGGCCTTTCAGTTTGGTAAACACAGCCTCGGCTGTGTCCGACCACCTGAACGTAGTCCTGGGGGAGGTCAAGGCAGTCAGAGGTGCGGCTAGTTGGATGAAGTTGCGAATAAAACGCCGGTAGAAGTTGGCGAACCCCAGAAACTTCTGTAGGGCCTTACGGGACTCTGGACTTGGCCACTCTACCACACCCTTAACCTTCTCAGGATACATACGCACTCCCTCAGACAAAATGATGTACCCTAGGAAAGGAACAGACTGTGCATGCCCCCTGGGGGTGTTAAAAGCAGTCTTCCATTCATACTCCTCCCTAATGCAAACCAAATGACAAGCATTACGTAAATCCAGTTTCGTGAAGATTGACGCTCCCTTCAACCTCTCGAAGACTGAAGACATCAACGGCAAAGGATGAGTATTCTTTACCGTGATGCTGTTCAGCCCCCGGTAATCGATACAAGGTCGCAGAGAACTGTCCTTCTTCCCCACAAAAAAGAACCCCGCCCCCGCTGGAGAAGAGGAAGGGCGGATGAACTTGGTTGCTAGAGAATCAAAAATATATTTCTCCATAGCCTCCCTTTCAGGAACAGAAAGAGAATATAACTTGCCCTTAGGCGGAGACTTACCTGGCAGTAAATCTATGGCACAGTCATAGGATGATGCGGAGGAAGAGAAGCAGCACAAGACTTACTGAACACCTCCTTCAGGTCGAGGTACTCCGCGGGCACGTTAGACAAATCCTCTGCCTCCTCCTGAAACACAGAGACAGAAACAGACGGACAGACAGACACAAAACAAGACTCATGACATTCCTTGCTCCACTCCAAAACAGATCTCTGTTGCCAGTCCACTCTAGGGTTGTGACGGATGAGCCAGGGTTGTCCGAGAACGATGGGTGCAAGAGGTGAGTCCAGTATGTAAAATAAAATTGTCTCGGAGTGGTTGCCTGACGTGATGAGGGTGATATCTCCAGTGGTGAATGAAATGGTGTGGAGTTCTTGACCATTTAGGGCGTGTACAGCAATCTTGTGTGTGAGGGGCTTGAGAGGAACTTAAAATTACCTTCAGCCCGGGAGTCCAGAAGTGCTTGACAGTCGTAGGTGTTGATTGACCATTTCAGTCTTACCGGGAGGAGCGTAGATGTGGATGAGGTCTTCTCGGTGGAGATCCCACCCAATAGTAGCCTCATACTTACTATCGGGCTTGGCCTTTTACCGGACAGTTGTCAGCATAGTGGCCAGCCCCGCCGCAGTAGAAGCAGAGACCCTGGGATGTCCGCCTTTCCTTCTCCTCCCGGGAAAGCCGAGCACGCCCTACCTGCATGGGTTTGTGATCGTAGACGGGACTGACCGCGTCCCCACTGCTGAACTGTGGACCTTCAGCTCCTCCAGGGATGCGGTTGGGCAAGACCCGTTGTTCCACTCGGGACAGTCGAGCGTCAACTCTCAGGGACAGCTCAATCAGTACGTTGAGCGACGTAGGAAGGTCCTGGGCGTAGATATCTCTCTGGACGCAGTCAGCTAGCCCATGCAGGGACATGTCCCACTGCGCCTCCTTGTTCCATTGACACTCTACCACTAAGGTTCTGAACTCGATGAAAAAGTCAGACACCGATCTCTCTCCCTGACGATGGTCCGCAAGTATTCTGGCCGCCTCTCTCCCGGCGATGGCCCGATCGAATACGCGTTTCATCTCAGCGGAGTGTGTCTGGAACGAGGCACAGCATGGATCCTGGTTCTCCCACACCGCCGTTCCCCATAGTGCCGTTCTCCCAGTCAGCAGCGTCAGGACAAAGGCGACCTTGGCTCACTCACTATTGAAGGTCCTGGGTTGGAGAGAAAAATGCATGGAACATCGTGGCAGAAAAGCTCTGCAATAACTGGGTTCACCAGAGTATGACTCAGGAATTGGCAGGCGGGGCTCCGACTGGGAGGGGCTCTCTGGTTGTGTGGGGGGATCGGCCGGCGTGAGCGACGCAGTGGGAGCTCTCAGGAGTTGGAATTGCTGGGTGAGCTCGGACACCTGCGCCACCAAAGCCCCGATACAATGGTGTTAAAACAAAATTAAATGTTTAAATTATATATTAATATATATGCGTGTCTGTGTGTGTGTGTGTGTGTGTCCAAGTAATGCAGGTGTCTTCTTTGAAACACAAAGTTAATCTGAAGTTAAACCTGCCTCTTGGTTATGGTCCAGATTCGCTTTTGAATACTTTTATATTGGAAACAGCTTTGGGTAAAACATCCTTGAGAAATTTAAGGCATTTGTTTTTCACATTTTCTAAGTACACTCATCTAATGACATTTTGCTTTGTAAATATATTTTCCAGTATATGAAAAGAGGCAAATACTTGTGTATTATTCAATAAATTGTAATATATAACACAATATAATAACACAATATATTATTTCATATATTATTTTGTATATTTACACCATATAATATAATATTATATACAGTGATGTGAATAAGTTAGGACACCCATGCTAAAGTTGCCTAAAAAGAGGAATAAAAAATCACCTTTTGGAAATTGAATTGAATTGAAATTTAAAAATATCCAACCTTTAAGGACACCAATTTTCTTTGTGAATGAATAATGTATCATAAATAAATAAATGTTCTTCCTTCAAATACAGGGTGCATAAGTCAGGACACCCCTATGTTAAATTCCCATAGAGGCAGGCAGATTTTTATTTTTAATGGCCAGTTGTGTCATGGATCCAGGATAATATCCATCCTGATAAAGTTCTCTTGGCCTTTGGAATTAAAATATCCCACATCATCACATTCCCTTCACCATACCTAGAGATTGGCATGGTTTTATTTCAGTTAGCCTAATAGCTGGTTTGATTTGCATTGAGAGATGATCTTATGGAAAGTGCCCCATGCCGATCTCTAGGTATGGTGAAGGGTGTGTGATGATGATGTGGGTCTATTTTAATTCCAAAGGCCAAGGGAACTTTATCAGGATGCATATTATCCTGGCTCCATGAAACAACTGGCCTTTAAAAATAAAAATCTGCCTGCCTCTATGGGAATTTAACATAGGCGTGTCCTGCCTTATGCACCCTGTATTTTAAGGAGGAACATTTATTTATTTATGGTAGAGTATTCATTCACAAAGAAAATTGGTGTCCTTAAAGGTTGGATTTTTCCTCATTTTTTAAATTAAGGCATTAAGATCAATTTCCAAAAGGTGATTTTTTATTCCTCTTTTTAGGCAACTTTAGCATGGGTGTTCTAACTTATTCACATCACTGTATATATATATATGGAAATATATTTGTGTTCCGTAAGGGACACTGCTGTAATTCGGTCGTAGGCCAGGGTTCAATAAAAATTAAGTTAACATTGAGTAACTTACATTTTAGACACAACCTTGCCTATTAATGTGTTTATTGTCTTTTTGTCTTCTGAGCCAATACCTTGGCAATGTTTGTTCCTGAATTGATCAGTTGTTCGAATGATAGTCAAGTCACTTTTATTTATATAGCACTTTATACAATACAGATTGTTTCAAAGCAGCTTTAAAGTGATAACAGGGAACTGATTCAATGAAGAAAGAGTTAATTTCTGGATAATCATATGATTGAGCACCAGAACTAACAAATTATATTGTACATATTTTTTGTGTGTTTGTTATTGTATTTTTGTTTTCTTTTTCTTGTAAATTGTGTGCTTTAGAGCGTGTGCTCTGGCGGCGTTGAAAGACGTCTGTTGTTACTTCACCCAGAATCATGGGCAAGTTGCAGTAAGTGACAAGCACACACACATGCTCATCTGAACACGGACAATAGTTACTGACGTTTCTACAGATCTTGATGAATTAGAAGAGCTGTGATTAGAAACTTAACTTTTTCTGTTTCTGAACAATTAGCAGCTGGTAAGGCGATAAGTATTATAACAGTAGTTTTTGATTAATGTGTAATGTTTTATACACAAACAGCCACAAAGTTTGAAATAATTAACATTTTTAAAATGTTTTTGAGTCTTTTATGCTCACCAAGGCTGTTTATTTTATTAAAAACATAGTCAAAATAGTAATATTGTGAATATTATTTAAATTTAAAATAACTAACATATATATTGTGGCGGGAAAAAAATCTACTTTATATATGGTGAGGCTGAAATTGAAAAAGCAAATAATCATAGTGTCTTTATAAACTTTTATTCTTGCAAGTATAGCTTTAGTCAAACATTGATCACCATAATGGTAACTGTAGAATTATATTATTTTCAATAAATCATCAACATCTAAACCTCTGTTCATTCTCAATAATAACTTCTGTAGACGTCTAGCAGAAATAAAGTTGAACTGTTAGTAATAAGTGAAGCTGGTAAAGCTGTTTGTGTTGTTTAACCCTCCTCTGCTGAGATCTTGAGAGATCTGTTGTGATCTAAAGGGTTTCTAACCGTCTGTCATTCTCTTGACACCTTTTTTCAATCTTTTGTATATTTTTATTTTAGAAACTTACAACTTTGAGTAAAACATCCTTGATCCTTAAGGCATTTATTTTTCATGTTTTCTAAGTACACTGAACTAATTACATTTTACAGTGTAAATATATTGTAAATACATTTTTCAATATATGTGGCAATTCCTTATGTATTATTCAATATATTTTAATATATGGCACATTATAGTCAAGTCAAGTCACCTTTATTTACAATACACATCGTTTCAAAGCAGCTTTACAGAGATAACAGGAAAATAATGCAACAAAGTTTGTCTTGAAGAAAATAGCGTCAAAGTCCTGCTGTTCAGTGATGGTTATTTTTTGTTAGAAAAAAAAGTTATTCATTTAGTTCATATAGCCACTCTGGAGAAAACCATCGTCCAGCTCAACTCAGTTCAGTTCTCATATAGTCAAGTCACCTTTATTTATATAGTGCTTTTTACAATACAAATTGTTTCAAAGCAGCTTTACAGAGATAACAGGAAAGTAAAGTTGTAATAGTATTGTTAAATTCAAAATTAAATGTTAAATGTCCCCAACTAAGCAAGCCAAAAGCCAATTGCGAATAAAGGCGAAAAATGGCGACAGTGGCAAGGAACCAAAACGCCATCAGGTGACAGAATGGAGAAAAAAACCTTGGGAGA
Source organism: Siphateles boraxobius (assembly GCF_051911475.1). NCBI lineage: Eukaryota > Metazoa > Chordata > Actinopteri > Cypriniformes > Leuciscidae > Siphateles > Siphateles boraxobius. Next base: position 1,435,882 of record NW_027509229.1, read on the forward strand.
ACCCAGGCTCAGTCGGGGGGCCAGTCCTCCTTTGGGCAACAAACGAACAGTGTATGATTATGATTTAGGCGGCATAATAGGTCAGAGGTCAGATTGGATCAGAACTTTCACAATATTTATCCAGTTCATCTGGTTGGGGTCGGAGTCATCACGCCGGGATGGAGATGAGTTTGTTGAGGTGTCCATGAGGCCTTCACAGTGTTGATGAGGCTGGCACTTCAGGGATGCGTTGTCGTCGTGTCCAGGCGCTGGTCCTTCATCAGATCTGGATATGGCCTGGATCCGGCGGTTTGCGGTAAACCTCGGGATAAACAGAGAGACTAATATTAGCGTAGACGCCATCCTTCTTATGATGTACAAAGTACATCAGGATTTTTGGGAAGTGTTCCTGGTTCCGGCTGATCTAAACTATGCAGCCTAATATTGAATTATAGCAATGTATATATTCAGGGGGCAGTTCTCCTCCGGCCAACGAACGAAAAGTGTATGATTATGATTTAAGCAGCATTACAGGTCAGAGGTCAGATTGGATCAGAACAATCAGAATATTATCCAGTTCATCTGGTTGAAGATCGGACTCTATTCCTGTATGGAGATGGGTTTGTTGAGGATCGTGCCAATGGCTCAATATATTATTTAATATATTTTTCAGTATATTTGCCCCATATAATATATTGATCATAAATATATGGAAATATAATTTCGTTCCGTAATGGAGTTTAGAGTGCACTGCTCTCTCCTGAGTCATCATCCAGACCTTAAGTGCTTAAATATGTGCTCCCCATGGTTTTATTGCCATTTATAGCTTATATGACTGAGGTCAGGGAATGGTTGATGTCTCAGTACTTTGGTCTTCTTTCCAATTTGGAAGTTCCTTGCGGATGCAGGAAAGCTGGGGTCTCCAGTTAGCTCCGCTCCCGGGCCGGCAATTCAAATAAAAATGTGAGGCCATTGAGCTGCGGACCTCGCACCTAAGCTCTTGGTCACTTGGTGCATTGTTTGGCAGCATTTAGCTACATATAGCTTGCTCTACAGCACACTGAGCAGAACGAGATGCTGCCATATTTTAAGGCATACCTGCACGTCTTCCTTCAGACAGTGTGGAGCTGATGATGTGTTGTTCAGGTGCCCAATTATAGCATGTCAGTGCGCCTGTGATGTCATACAACTGCCATAGCCAATCAGAAATGCGTCAACTCCAGAAGTCTTGTTCTATATGTAACCTGAGGCATTCAGGTGTGTAAGAATGAGGACATTGAAGATCTCAATGAATAAGTTTATTGCCAGCGTAGCAGTGATAAAGTGAAGCACCTTGGGTTCATCGGAGTCAGAATGAACCCTGAAAATCCTGTAGCAAATTAGCTCAAGGGAAATATTAATAATTAATCATAACGTCTCGGTTATGTATGTAATCCTAGTTCCCTGATAGGGAACGAGACGCTGCGTCAAGCTGTGGGAACGCCTCTGCGTGTGTGCGTCATGAAGCACGTATGGAATCAGTCCAATGGAGAGACGGAACGTCATAGGCGGGTGACGTCATCGACCAAGAAACTATACAGCACCCCCAAAACACAAGCGCGACAGCTTCTGATAGGCCTGAAGGAAGCGCTAACCGGCATGTTGGGAGTATGCCAGAACGACGCAGCGTCTCGTTCCCTATCAGGGAACTAGGGTTACATACGTAACCGAGACGTTCCCTTTCAAGGGAACTCGAGCTGCGTCAAGCTGTGGGAACGCCAATACCCACGTCGCCATAGGAGCAAATGAACGTTATGTGGGAACTAGCGCACAGGGGACGAGAGCACCTGCGCCCCAGGAGTGGAACTTAAGTCCAATTCATAGAACTTAACAAATGTATGCGGTGAGGACCACCCAGCCGCATCACAAACATCACTTAGCGATACTCCTGACAACAATGCTTTAGAAGCAGCCATACTCCTAGTAGAGTGGGCTCGTACAGCCAAAGGTGAAGGCTGACCAGCCGACTCATAACAAAGTGAGATGGCCTCAACCACCCACTTGCTCATTCTCTGTTTAGACGCGGGACACCCTTTCCTGGGTGGCCCAAAGCACACAAATAACTGTTCTGATTTCCTCCACAGGGCAGCTCTGTGGACGTAAGCGTCTAACGCCCTAACCGGGCAGAGAAGGTTAAGTTTCTCCTGATCTGATGACACAAAAGGAGGAGGATAGAAAGCCTGCAGCACTGCAGGTCTAACAGCATTAGTAGGGACCTTAGGGAGATAACCTGGTCTAGGGTATAGAAAAACCTTAACCATACCAGGCGAAAACTCCAGGCACGAGGGTGCAACCGACAGGGCCTGCAAATCTCCGATTCTCTTAAGTGAGGAGATTGCAAGCAGAAAAAGAGTTTTATACGTGAGAAATTTCTCAGAAACTTCCTCAATAGGTTCCCTTGGCACCCTCGTACGAACTGCAGGCCTCAGCCTCAAAGTGTCACAAAGGAAGCGAGTTATAAGTGGATGTCTCCCAAGAGAAACTCCACTGAAAGGGACATGGTAAGCAGCTAGTGCCGCCACATACACCTTTAGTGTGGAGGGGGATAACCCTGCAGAGAAATGCTCCTGCAGAAACCCCAGCACTGCACCCACTGGGCTGTTAACTGGGTCCTGCCGGTGTTCTGCACACCAAGAAGTGAAAAGTTTCCACTTCAGGGCATATAACTTCCTCGTGGACGGAGCTCTGGAGTGAAGGATGGTCTCAACAACCTCAGTTGAGAGACCAGATTCTATGAGCTGGGCCCCCTCAGAGGCCAAGCCCACAGTTTCCTCAACTCTGGGCGGGGGTGAAATATCGTACCGCCCTCCTGAGAGATTAGATCCCTCCTGATCAGAATCTCCAAGGGAGAGCCGTCCAGAAGAGATATTAGGTCCGCGAACCATACTCGGGCCGGCCAGAACGGGGCTACTAGAAGTAGGCTGATCCCGTCCCGGTGAACCCTCTCCAGAACTCCTGGTAGCAGAGCAACCGGGGGAAAAGCATACAGACGTGACCTCGGCCACGGCTGTACCAGAGCGTCCAACCCCAGAGGGGCTGGCTGACTGATGGAGAACCACAGATGACAGAGCGTTGTCTCCTTGGAAGCGAATAGGTCCACCTCGGCGCGACCGAAACTCAACCAAAGGAGCTCCACCACCTCGGGGTGGAGCCTCCATTCCCCCGGCCTCAGCCCCTGCCTCGACAGGGAGTCTGCTACCACATTCAAATAACCAGGAAGATACATAGCTCTCAGAGACCGTAACTTCCCCTGGGACCACAGGAGGATCTGACGGGCCAACTTGTAAAGTGGACGTGACCGCAGGCCCCCCTGATGATTTATATACGAGACAACCGACATGTTGTCTGACTGAACTAGCACATGATGACCTCTGAGTTCTGCTAGGAAGTGTTTCAAAGCTTGGAACACCGCCAACATCTCTAGACAATTTATATGCCATGATAGATGATGGTCCTGCCACAGACCTTGGGGTGGACGACCACTCATGACCGCCCCCCACCCTGTGAGGGAAGCATCCGTTGTTAGTGTTACGCGACGACAAAGAGCCCCCAACACATGCCCTGTGGATAGGAACCAGGTTTCTTTCCACATGACCAGAGCACGAAGGCAGCGCCGCGTTCGTGCGGAGGGGATTTCCCCTCGGGGAGAATCCCTTGGTCCGGAGCCACCACTGCAGTGGTCTCATGTACAACAGGCCGCAAGGTATAACGTTGGACGCTGCTGCCATCAGACCCAACAGTCTCTGAAACTGTTTTACATTGAGTAGCTGGCCTAGCTTTACTTGTTTCATAGCTGAAAGAATCGAAGCGATGCGGGTCGGAGAAAGTCGCGCCCGCATCCCAAACGACACCCAGAAAAGTGGTCTTCTGAGAAGGAGATAATACACTTTTCTTTGCGTTCAGCCTCAACCCCAACTTTCTTATATGAGCGAGAACGACATCTCGATGCTGAACCGCCATCTGCTCTGTCTGAGCTAAAATCAACCAATCGTCGATGTAATTGAGGATACGAATGCCCTGAAACCTCAGGGGCGCTAAAGCTGCATCCATGCATTTCGTGAAAGTGCGGGGAGATAAAGCTAGGCCAAATGGAAGTACCTTGTACTGGTACGCCTCGCTCCCGAAGGCAAACCTCAGGAACTTCCTGTGTTGTGGAAGGATGGAAATATGGAAGTACGCGTCCTTCAGATCTATCGTGACAAACCATTCCTCGGATCTGATTTGTGACACGATCTGCTTGATAGTGAGCATCTTGAATTTTAGCTTCCCTACCGAGCGATTCAACAGGCGCAGATCTAAAATTGGACTCAACCCCCCATCCTTCTTTGGAACGGTGAAATATCGGCTGTAAAAACCTGACTCCAACCTGGGAGGAGGAACCCGTTCTAAAGCCCCCTTTTGAAGGAGCGCTTTCACCTCTTGTTCCATTACCAGAGCCTGCTCGGGGCCCACCACTGTGGGCAGAACCCCTCTGAATTTTGGTGGACGACACCTGAATTGGATAGCATAACCCTTTTTTACTGTGTGCAGAACTCACTGAGATATTTTTGGAAGGCTTTTCCACTCTGCCAGAAATACTACTAAGGGTACCAGTCTCTCGAGACTGGCCTCTGGTGTAACTTGAGCAGCAAACACAGTGCACTGTAGCGGCGCACCGGCAGGGAACGACTGGCTTAACTGCTCTGAGACCCTCCTCAGAGGGGGCGAGCGCCCCTCGGGAAAGCGCTCGCTGGGACCGTCTGTGCCCCGGCATGAAGGCGGGGTTGGCAGAACGGGCCCCTGAGGGCACCGAAGAAGAGCGGGCACCGTGTAATGCGGTGAACACCTCTATCCCACGGCAGGGACCACCCTCAGCAAAGAGACTTCCTCTTTGCCGAAGCCTTCTTGGCCATAATAACTGTTCTCAGATCAGTTTTGCCAGAAGACTTCGGCTGAGAGTGCCGCGTCTGGTCCCACTGTTTGGAAGGGGGAGCGCGAAACGCGACACTCTGCTTCTGTTGCGCCCTATATGAGGAGCTGACTGACGGCCTGGACTGTTCCCGCCCAGCAGTACCGGGGACATGAATTTTAAAAGGCATAAATTTCTGAAATGCTGCTGACTGTTTCTTCTCTTCCTGAAATCTATCTATGACAGTATTGACAGAATAACCCAAAAGACCATGAGGAGAGAGCGGAGCGTCCAAAAGAAAAGCTTTGTCTTTTTCTTTCATGCCAGAGAGATTTAACCATAGATGCCTCTCTGCGGCCACCAGGGCTGCCATAGTACGGCCCATTAGCTTGGCCGACTCTGGCCGACCTTTAATAAGTCAGCCTGGTATGCCTGCAAGATGGACATCGTGTGCAGGCACGCCGAGGCTTGACCGGCCGCCGAATACGCCTTACCCACTAATGCTGATGTACTTCTAAGAGGCTTAGAAGGTAAAAGTGGTGCTTTAAAAGAAGATGCAGCTTCAGCAGAAAGATGACTAGCAAGCGCCTCTTCTGCTTTGGGCATCGCCCCATAACCATAAGATTTAGCCCCCACAATGTTTGAATAAGTGGACGTTTGAGGGCTAAAAACACGATAAGAGACCGGCTTTTTCCACGATCTCGAAACCTCTGTGTGGAGATCAGGGAAGAAGGGCAAGCACCGGCGTGGAGGTTGAGAACGGGAAGGCAAAAATCTTTCATCTAATTTAGATTTTTCTCTAGACTCCTGCCTAACAGCTGGACACTCGATGCTTAATTTAGAAACAGCACGGGTGAGCACCTCCATAAGCTCCTCACTTTCGGGAGAGCAAGATGGCGAATCATCGACATCTCCCGCATCCAGACTAACAACATCCAGATCCTCAGAACTGGATAGTTGCAGTACTGGGGCCTCAGTTCGGGGGGAAGAAACCGCAGAGCGTGCTTCCGAACCCGAGACTGAGGCACTGGATCTAACAGGTAAGGGCTGAGATAGGGCAAAGCCCGTCTCAAGCCCCGCTGTTAGATCCATCTGCGATCCCCACGAATGACGTCGCTGCTCAGCCTCGGCATAAGCGGGACCCGATCCGCGGGCATCGCGAACCGAACCACTCTCCTCAAAGAGTGATCGGCGGGAGCGGAGCGTTCTAAGAGGCAAACGCTCGCAATGCTCACAATCAGCCCCCTCAAGAGCTGACTGGGCATGCTGCACTCCCAAACAAACAACACATTAGCTGTGTGTATCCCCGCCCGTTAAATAGCGCGAGCAGGGAGGAACACACTTCTTAAATTGTTGTTCGCTCGCCATTGTCTATCAATATAATATATATATATCGTTTTTTGAAATAGTGAAACTCCTGCTTAGTGACAGACAAAAAAACTTGAGACAGATCCACATATAGAGCTTACTGAAGGCATAGAAGCTGTCGCGCTTGTGTTTTGGGGGTGCTTTATAGTTTCCTGGTCGATGACGTCACCCGCCTATGACGTTCCGTCTCTCCATTGGACTGATTCCATACGTGCTTCATGACGCACACACTCAGAGGCGTTCCCACAGCTTGACGTAGCTCGAGTTCCCTTGAAAGGGAACTTGTTATAATTAATTATGAGTATTTGTATCAAGTATTCAAACTAACTTGATGTTGCAGAGTTAATACCACAATCAACTAACCTGTTCATCCAGCGATTAGTCATTAGCAATATTAATTATTTATTAATTCTAATAAATGTTAATCTCCGGGGTATGGGAAATAACTTTCTTTCTTTACAGTACTACTTAGAGCATGTAGTCAAAGTATGAATGATTACGGACTTCAGTATATGAGCATGAAACAGACAACTTTACGTGTGACATGAACAAGACTTTATTAACTAGGCTAAACACTTAAACTGCTCTAACATACACACACGTACATACATTCAGTTTAGCAATGGAAAGAGAGCTGAAGCAGAATACAGGAAAACAAGAAGTTGTAGTATTGTTTGAAATTCAGCCCTCCTCTAAGGATACTTAATGTACTGTACCAAATAATGAGACTAAGTTTGATACATACATGTCTCATCCTTTTGAATAAAACTTCCCTGATGCAATTTCTTGAGGCTCCAGTTGATCTTTGTTGATGTTGTCTTGATGAGAGAGAACCAGTGGGAGTCAGAGTGGATGGAAAGACAAGGCAGCCAGCAGCCTGGTACAAACTTAGGGCTCCTTAGAAGACCCCTAGCTCGGCATCTTCTTCACATCAGGATCTCTCAAAAAACGTAAAACAGGAGTGATCTTGTGATCAGTGATTTTTTTTTAAAGTGTGAATATGTCTCAGGATTTGAGTGCAAAGATTATGATTTAAAAGAACATGCTACTCATGTGTTTTTGGTTAACCATAGTATGCAAGTCTGAAACATTAATCCAAAAGAGTTTAAAAGCAAGAATGAATACATAGGCCAAACCCCAAAAAAGGAAAATCATGAGATGGGAAAATTGGATACATGTTTATACATTTCTCAAGTGGTTTTATAAGAGTATATAGGATTAAAATTCTTCTCAACAAGAATTAAGTGAGATTCACAACTCTCTGCAAATTCCTTCTGGTCATAAACCTCATCAGTCTTCATGCGCTGTAACCAGAGACCTGGTTCTGCCTGTGTGTTACATCAATTGGGATGATAGTTGCAGTTTTCGGGTGATGAGTCACAGAACTTAGTTGGGAGAGTGATTTTGCTGGATTATTCGTTAAATATAATGAATAATTTGTGTGTCTGATAGGATAGCTCATCCTTTAAACCTTTTATACAGTTACCTAATCTAAATGAATTTGCTCCTGTTGTAACCGATGTGGTCTGTATGTTATTGAAGTTCACACCCACTCTCATTCTACAATTGATGACCATTTGCTTAGGATGTGATTCACTCAAATGGTGCAATGACTTCTCTATGATAATGAAATTTCTCACAGGTGTTTGATGCGACCAACACAACAAGAGAACGTAGAGAGGTGATTCTCACCTTTGCTAAAGAGAACGGCTATAAAGTGAGTGAAACAGGTGAAATGATTAGTTAATATTAATCAAAATGAATACTTCATCTTTAGAAATGAATTAAAAAATATCTCTACAATATATAATTTTTAAATTTTTAAATTAAATTATCCTTCTTGTAGGTCTTTTTTATTGAGTCTCTTTGTGATGACCCAGAAATCATTGCAGAAAACATCAAGGTAATAAGATTTATTTCATGATGTGTTTAAAATATATATGTATTTCTTGTTTAAGGATTATTGATCTATGTGTAATAAAGTATTGAGTGAGTTGCGGTACTGAGCTGCATAACTCTTAAAGTATTATCTGGTAATTTCTTGAAAGTTTGTAGGAGTTTGTCTGTATTGGAATATATGTTTGTTTACATTCTGTAAAAGAGCTTTCTTTTCTGTCTGTATCTGCAGCAAGTGAAGCTGAGCAGTCCTGATTACGTTGACTGTGATAAAGAGGAGGCTGTGACTGACTTCCTCAAGAGAATAGACTGCTACAAACTCGCATATGTTCCTTTAGATGATGACAAAGACAGGTGAAAGGCTGTCACACTGTTATGCCAGGCTCACACTACAGGAGATTTAGGCTGATTTATCCCCAATTTTCCCTTGCGAGAATCGGAGAAAAAAATCTTGTCGGGGACCTCGATCGGTTCCGATATTCAGCGCATATTATCTGGTAATGTGAAGCGTTCACAGATCGAATCCTGCACCTCCCTTAGGCTACATCTGCTTTTCCATTTCCCATCTTGCTGCGTGAGATCACGTGAGTCGCTTCCTCGGGCATGACAATCTTATTAACATTTTGTAGTGTGTGATGCGCCACGATTTTCAAATCTTTTAGTGTGAGCATGTTTAAGATTTGAGGGAAGGAAATCTGCAAAGATTCTCCTTAAGTGTGTGCTGCAGCTAGATTTCACAATCAGTTAGGATTTTAAAACTCCTGTAGTGTGAGCCAGGCATTAGACCTTACCAGGCTTTTTTTTACAGTAAAATACTGGCAACACACTAATTTACAGTATGTTACTGTACTATAGTAAAACTCAAGTTAACTAATTTCATTTGCAAAAACTGACTGCCTTAAATTGACCAACTGTCCTTTAAATGTATTAATTAATATTTGTAATGCACATATAATGTGAGCAAAGTATTACTGTGAATTTATTTCATTTGAGACCACTAAAAAACAATTCAACATTTATCTTCCCCTGGACTGAATCACAGGCTCTACTCTTCAGCACAATGGTGACCCAAAAAAACACAATTTTAAAGGGAACTACTGGCAACAGTGTTTTATAACTTACAGTTTATCACTGTAAAAATGTTGTGGGTCTTTTTATCTTACACTGTTAACCCTTTCAACCCCACAGGAAAGGCCACACTACAAAGAGTAAAAAGTAACATTGTGTTGTGGTGAGATAAATCAGTGAATATGTAGGTGATTGTTGAGCATTAATGATGAACACCTGCTGTTAACAAGCATAATGACTGAAGGAAAGAGGAACACAGGAACAGAAAATAGAAAAACACAAAAACTACAACTGACATTCTAGCCATTACACATTAACTATTAAAGTGTTATCTGGTAATTTATTGACAGTTTGTAGCAATTATTGTAGCACTTATTATTAACCAGTATGACTTTATTTCTGTCATACATCTACAGAAGTTGTTATTGAGATGTTTAATTAAAGATGTTTGGTTTGACGTTACCATTATGGAGATCAGTTTTGCAAATCCACACAGTTTGTGAATGCAGTTTGTTATATTGATGATGATGATGACAAAAGTCAAGCAGGAGTTCAACATTTTTTAATGCACTACATGGTTTCAATATTCTTCAAAATAACTGATTACAGAAACATTGCTGGATCTCATGCTATATGATTAATAAATATTTAATATCCATAAATTTAAAACTTATACACAGGATGAGATCAGCAAATCATACATGTCCAGGATGATCATGGCATGATCACAACAGCTATAAACACCTGATTAACCTCCTCTTGCATTTTTCTTGCCAGAACAAATGTGCTTTATAAATATGCTGAATGTCAGCGGTAATCGCCACCGTCTCCCTTCGAAATCATAGCCACATTCCTAGGAGGTTATTGTTGAGATCTGGCCCCTTAAGTAGACTATCATTCAATGAGACTCCATCATAAGGTGCCCTGGAGTCAAAGACAACACGGATCATGCTTGGCTTCTTATTACTGGGTACAGCAGCCAGAGAAAAAACAAATGTTAAAGAGTCAAGAGCCCAACTAAAGCAAACACTGATCGGCATCATGGTGACTACACCATGTTTATTATTTTCAATAAAACATCAACAACTAAATCTCTGATTATTCTCAACAAGTAATTTTTGTGCATGTATGAAATAAATAATGTAAACTGCTTTGTAAACTGCTTTCACACTTCAAGTCAGTTGTAGTTCTTGTGTTTCTGCTAGTTTCTGTTCTCTGTCCTTCAGTGATTCTGCTTATCAGGTGTTCATCAGTGTCCGAATTCACTCACTTCTTTTCATTCACTCTCACAAGTGGACTATATTAGTGAACTAATGTAGGGAATAGTGAATGAGCGTATAGAGTATGATTTGGTACACGGCCTCTGAGTGTCGACTTTGAGCGCTGTTAATTCACAGTATATTCCTGTTGACTATTTTCTCGAAAACTACAAATATTACCCAGAATGAACTGTTCTCTTTCATAGGTTCACTCAACGCTGCGGAAAGCGCAGTGGGGATATCCTCTGGATGTGCCGATTGCCTGAAGCCCTATAGAATCACGCCAATTCATTGGCTGATGGCGCTTGCACAAGCTGGCTCCGCCCCGACGCTCTTACGTCGTAGCATGACGAACGCGCGCACGCCATCCTCTCCTCAGATTTCTCTGCCTTCACGAAGCGGTCACATCTTTCCCTTCGTTCGGTTTTTCTGAGCCCGAATTTTTCTAATTCAACTACAGCTTTCGTCTCAACACTTCAGCGACTGGCATAAGTGGAACTCTGTTCTCCTTACAGTGAAGTGTCATGGATTATTGACGCTGTTCTCCGCCATGCGTTCGTTTCATTTCGAACGACGACCCTCACAGTAAATGTGTTAAATGTATGGGTTTTTCGCATGCGCGTGAGGCTGTATTAGGATTGTCAAAATGTAAATTTTGTGACAATCTCCTTCTCAAAACCCTCCGCTCTAGACTCGCGGTTTTTGAGAAGGCGTCATTCGTTTCCCCCCGTCGCGCTCCCGAGACCGCTGAGGCCTCTCGTGGATCCGCGGCCTGGGGCTCGGATGTTGAGCTCGAGGATATTGAGTACGAGCAGACGGGCCTCGCCCTTTCTCTCCCTCCCTCCCCCGAGCACGCACGTGGCGCGGTTGAATTCGCGCATGATTATTTATGCCCCAGCCCGGGAGCCCGCGAATCGGTTTCTTTCGGTCTGGATGACGTGATTTACACTGCAGCTTCCGACTCCGAGGATTTCGGGCCTGCTTTGACTGATGACGTTATCCCGCCTAGCGGCCAGGACGCGCGGCCTACTCCGGCCTACACTGAGCTTATTGACGTGCTTTCGCGCGCTACAGAGAAGCTCTCTATAGACTGGCCTGTTGAGCCCCGCGAGTCTCAATCGTCCAAACTCGACGGGAGGTTCCTTAGTGGCCCTAATTCTAAGCCAGAGCGAAGAAAGCTGCCCTTTTTCAGCGATCTGCATCACGAGATCTCCAGATCCTGGAAGCAGCCTTTCTCCGCACGCCTAACTAATGCGGCAGCCGCTGACTTCACCAACCTTGTGGGTTTTGTGGAGCAGGGTTATTCCGTTATTCCAGCGGTCGAGGACACGCTGGCTAACCACCTCGCCCCGTCGTCTGCACCGTCCTGGAAGTCGCGTCCCCTCCTTCCTTCTAAGGCTTGTAGGACTACTTCCTCCCTTATTGGGAAGTCTTACATGGCTGCTGGTCAAGCAGGCATGGCCCTGCATACCATGGCCATCCTTCAAGCCGACCAAGCGGACGTCCTTAAGGACATGGACGAAGGAGAGGGACTGACGCCCGAAGCTGTCAAAGAGCTTCGCAAAGCCACAGATCTGGCCCTAAGAGCCACCAAACACACTGCTCGGGCTGTAGGTCGCTCTATGGCGGGCTCGGTTGCCGCAGAGCGCCACCTCTGGTTGAATCTCACGGAGATCCGAGAAAAGGATAAGAGTTTTCTTCTGGACGCCCCTATCTCCCACTCAGGTCTTTTCGGGGAAGCGGTCAACACGGTGGTTGAGAAGTTCCGTGCCGCTAAGTCTCAGTCGGACGCGCTCAGGCAGTTTATGCCCAGGAGATCTAGAGAGCCAAGAGACTCCAACCCTCCCCCTTCTCAGACCCGAGAACGCCCTGCTCATTGGGTTGAATTCCCTACTAGAAGGAATGACCCGGCTCATCCCCCACCAACTACGGTCTGGGGAGCCCGAGGTCGTCCGTTTCCCCGCCAGCGCCCTCACAAGCGCCTTCAGCTGAAGCGGTCCAACAAATCGGCCGCTCCAGCCTCCTCGAGCCGTTCCTGACCCGCAGGTCAGAAGGAGGAGAGCCGCACCAGATCTACGAGGTTGGGACAGACCGCGCAAGCGTTTCTGCCCTCCTCCAACCGGCTCTCCTCCTCCAACCCCGTCACCTTCGCCACCCAGTGTGTTTCGAAGTGCAGGTCCTGTTTCACTCTGTTCACCCAGTCCGGAGCAGGAGGAAGGAGACGCGTCTTGCTTTCTCCCCTCGCTCCCGGCGCATGTTATACCCGCCAATCGCTTCCTCGGAGGCACAGTTCGTTTTCCTCTGAAGCAGGCGGACCCAGTTACTTCTATCCAGGTGGTGGTACCCCCCAGTACGTGTCAGGACGCCAAGCGCTCTCCTCCACGGTCAACCACGCCTCCCCATGGACAGCGCGACACCCTATCTCAGGTATGTCCCCTGCACTGCAACACTCCTCTCCCTCTATCACATTTCGTTCAAGAATGGGAGCGTTTACCAGGGGTATCGCCTTGGATCCTTCGCACAGTTCGGCTCGGCTACACGCTTCAGTTTTGTCGCAACCCCCCCTGCTTCAACGGGGTCTTTCCTACTGTAGTCGACAGCGCCGCTCAGGCTTCTGTACTACAGCAGGAGATTTCATCCCTTCTGCTGAAGGGGGCGATAGAAGAGATTCCTTCGGGGGAAGTCGAACAGGGCTTCTACAGCCGTTACTTCCTGGTCCCGAAGAAGGGAGGCGGCCTGCGGCCGATACTAGATCTTCGCCGGTTGAACTTCTCTCTTTACAAAGGGAAATTCAAAATGTTGACGCTTAAGGCCATCATATCTCATATCCGGCTGGGGCACTGGTTCGTGACAGTAGACCTCAAGGATGCTTATTTCCACATCCAGGTCGTACGGCGACACAGGAAGTTTCTCAGGTTCGCCTTTGGAGAGAAAGCGTACCAGTACAGGGTCCTCCCCTTTGGCCTCGCTCTAGCGCCAAGGACGTTCACAAAGTGTATGGATGCTGCTCTGGCCCCGTTGCGGCTCCAGGGCATCCATATACTCAACTACCTGGACGATTGGCTCCTTTTAGCCCACTCCAGAGAGTTGGTGACTCACCACAGGGACATTGTCCTCCGTCATATTCAGTCTCTCGGTTTGAGGTTGAATACGGAGAAGAGCGTTCTTACTCCAGCTCAGAGCACGGTTTTCTTGGGGGTACACATGGACTCCGTTCTTATGCAGGCCCGTTTGGCTCCTGCACGGATTTCCAGTCTGGAGACATGTCTGTCCCGCTTTGCGCTAGGCCAGCATGTTTCCGTGAGCACCTGCCGCAGACTTCTGGGCCTTATGGCCGTGGCCTCCCCTGTGCTACCTCTAGGGCTACTCCACATGAGACCTTTTCTGTGGTGGATGAAGCTCTCAGGGGCTCGGCCCACAGGGCCAGCCCTTCGCCTATTGAAGGTGTCGCGCAGTTGCTTTGGCGGCCTGTCAATCTGGCGGGACCCCCTCTTCCTTCAGAAAGGAGTCGGTATGGGTGCGGTATTCCGTCGTCAAATGGTTACGACGGATGCCTCTCTGACCGGCTGGGGAGCGGTTTTCGAGGGCAGGCCAGCGTGTGGGGTTTGGACTGGCGAGACCCTCTCGTGGCACATAAACAGCTTGGAGCTGAGGGCTGTCTTCCTGGCTCTTTGCCAATTTCTCCCTTTCCTTGAAGGGCACCATGTCATTGTCAGAACGGACAATATGGCAGTAGTGTCCCATGTAAACAGACAGGGGGGTTCACGTTTGCGCACCCTAGACAGGCATGCGCGTCACCTTCTTCTGTGGTCCCAGGACAAGTTCCTCTCTCTGAGAGCAGTTCATGTCCCAGGGATTCTGAACCTCGCAGCAGATTTCCTGTCGAGGCAGAAGCTCAGGTCTGGGGAATGGATGTTGAACCGCCAGACGGTGGCCCTGATCTGGGAGAGGTTTGGAAAAGCGGAAGTGCACCTCTTTGCATCTCAGGAGTCGTCCCAATGCCCGCTTTGGTTCTCCCGAGCCCTCCAGCTCAGTTGGGGATAGATGCATTCGCCCACCCTTGGCCGATGCAGAAACTCTATGCCTTCCCGCCCATCAAGCTGATCCAGGCGGTTCTGTCCAGAGTGAGAGAGAGCGGAGTCCGCCTCCTTCTGGTAGCCCCATTCAGGCCGTCCCAGCCATGGTTTTCGGAGCTGATCCCTCTGTTGGTATCCTCCCCCTGGGAGATCCCGGTCAGGGAGGACCTGCTTTCCCAGCTTCAGGGCAGGATATGGCATCCTCGCCCCGACATTTGGAAGCTGTACGTTTGGCCTATCAGAGGCCGTTAACTTTAAGCTTTGATCTCCCAACCGACGTTCAGGAGACCATTGCGAGTGCTAGAGCCCCTTCTACGAGGAGGCTGTATTCCTCCAAGTGGAGGGTATTCGAGGCATGGTGCTTAGCACATGATAGGGACCCAGTTGGCTGCCCAGTAGGCTCAGTGCTGGAATTCCTGCAGGAAAAGTTTGCTTCCGAAGCGGCTGCTACCACTCTCAGAGTATATGTCGCAGCTATTGCCGCTCATAGAGAATCAGATGAGATTCCCTTGGGGAAACTGAGGTTAGTTTCGGCCTTCATGCGTGGGGTTAGGCGCCTGAAACCGGCTCGCCCCCCTGGTGTTCCCTCGTGGGACCTGTCAGTCGTCCTGGAGGGTTTGACAGAGGCTCCCTTCGAGCCCTTGGAGTCAGCCCCTGAGCGGATTCTGACTCTTAAGGTTGCTCTTTTGTTGGCTTTATCTTCACTAAAGCGGATGGGGGATTTGCAGGCTCTCTCTATTAGTGAGTCATGCTTGGACTTCGCTCCTGGCCTGGTTAGGGTTACCTTGAGGCCAAGGTCGGGGTATGTACCCAAGGTTCTTTCCACGGCGTTCCGCTCTCAGGTTGTTAACCTTAACGCTTTCCACCCTCCTCCTTTTGCCTCTGAGGAAGAAAGGAAACTTAACCTGCTCTGCCCGGTCCATTCTTTGAAGTTGAATGTAGATCGCTCAGGCGGTTGGAGGAAATCTAACCAGCTCTTGGTGTGTTTTGGTGCTGGCCGCCGCGGGCTTGCGGCATCAAAGCAGAGGATTTCCCACTGGGTAACGGATGCTATTTCGCTGGCTTACGAGGTGCGTGGTTTGCCTTCACCTCTTAGCATCAGAGCACATTCCACCAGAAGTGTGGCTTCCTCTCAAGCTCTTTTTAGAGGGGCCCTCTTGGAAGACATTTGTGTGGCGGCAGGTTGGCCCTCTCCGCACACCTTTGTGAGGTTCTATAATTTAGATCTTGACATGACTCCAGGTTCCCAGGTTCTATCTGCTTGAACCGGTCATGGTTATTATTATTTGGTCTGTTACCAGTTATGGCAGCGCTTAAGCTTGGCGAGTTTGGTATTTCGTTCCCACTGCGCTTTCCGCAGCGTTGAGTGAACCTATGAAAGAGAACGTCTCTGGTTACTTGCGTAACCTATGTTCTCTGAATAGGGAACGAGACGCTGCGTTCGCTGCCAAGCTCCTCGCACTGCCGACAGTTCTTCTTTTCGGCAGAGAAATCTGAGGAGAGGATGACGCGCGCGCGTTCGTCATGCTACAACGTAAGAGCGTCGGGGCGGATCCAGCTTGCGCGAGCGCCATCAGCCAATGAATTGCCGTGATTCTATAGGGCTTCAGGCAATCGGCACATCCAGAGGATATCCCCACTGCGCTTTCCGCAGCGTCTCGTTCCCTATTCAGAGAACATAGGTTACGCAAGTAACCAGAGACGTTTTCTATGCTAGATTACTGTTTTAAAGGAAAATGGTATGATACTGTCAGAATTTGGCCTTTTTTACAGCAAGGGTTGTAACAGTTCTAATTTGAATTCACTCTTACTTGTGCTTTGCCGCTACACTAGGGGGCAGTGTCCTCAGTTCTGAGGGGGGAGGATGCGGATATAAGCAGAGAAGAAGTGAAGTTAGAGGGGGGGGGGACAAAAACATGGATGTGAGCTGTAGCTCGAGGTATTCATCTGTGATTGGGTTTTTGAGGAGAAATTGTTATTTTCTTTGCTACTCATTTAAGCCTAATGTTCTAATAAAGCACATGCTAAATACGTCTTGAGACAAGTTTCTCTATTGAACTGTTTTTTTCGACCGCTTAGTGCGGGTGGGAATTATCAATTGATTATTGACTGAGTCTGTCGTCTTTTAATTGCTTGAACCTGTGGAACTTCCTGTGGATGTTTATTGACTGAAATCATCGTGCCATCATTTACTTTGAGAATGTTGGACCTGTGACAAACTGCGTTGGAAACTCAGGTTTTTCTATCATACAAATGATTGAACTGATATGTAAATATGGTATGTGTTTGCGTGGAGGGTGAACACGTTTGATGTTACTTGTTTGGCACTTAAATATAATCACTGCAAAACTCATCGGATGGTACCCTACCTCTTTACAATGATTTCATTCTATCTTTGAAATTCAAGATGGTATGTTACAGTGTTAATAGTGCAGCATGAATTTGACAAACATCTGTTGTTTGACATGATTGGAGTGGAAGTCATCATCATTACTGCCCTGTCTCTGTGTGTCCACAGGAACCTGTCATACATTAAGATCTTTAACGTGGGCAGCAGGTACTTGGTGAATCAGGTTCAGGATCATATTCAGAGCAGGATCGTCTACTACCTGATGAACATCCATGTCACACCTCGCACTATCTACCTCTGTCGTCATGGAGAGAGTGAACTCAACATTTTGGGGCGTATAGGAGGTGATTCCGGTCTCTCTCCACAAGGAAAGAAGGTTAGCGTAAATCTTATCTAAAATCTAAAATAATGGAAAGAGAGTTAAGCAGGACTTTCAGGCTTTGAATCCTGGATTGATGATGTTTTAAGTAACTATTATTACTGTTTATTATAACCAATCCACAATTCTGTGATAAGGGGACATTTACTAGATCATTAGTGTTGTGTCTGCAGAGTTATTGTGTAGCCATTAGATGGCAGTGGAAGGAAGGAAAAGAAGAAGAGTACTAAAGACAAGGGAGTAAATATACACGTGTCTGTGCTTGTTTCTTTATTTGATTACAAGATGTACAAACATCACAGTTACTACATTTAGAAGTTATATCATTAGTAGGGTAGGGAGAACTCAGGTTGATTGTTCTTGTAAACAGACTCCACATTTAGTTAATTTAATTTACACTACAATTCTACCCTGTTGGAGAGAAAAGACATTGAATGAATGAATGAATGAATGAATGAATGAATGAATGAATGAATGAATGAATGAATGAGGCATTTATATAGCACTTTCATATGTACTACTGTACACCCAAATCGCTTTACAATCATACCAGGGGATCTCTCCTCAACCACCACCAGTCAATTGCACATTGATCTTCCAGTTGAGGGTCTTTCATGTTGCGAATTCTCCTCGTGTTTTTTCATAATAATGCATTTAAAATTGTAAAAGCCAAAAATGTCTATATTAAAGTTCACAATGTTTTTGCAGATTAAAGTAATTTTTTTCATTATGTTAGATTCTGATTATTAATCACTCAAACCCCTTTATCTAAACCTCTCTACTTCAGTCTCATATATCTGCAATGTTTGCAGTTTTTAAACACTTTTTATTTGTGTTTGTAGTTCTTAACCAAATTCCTCCTCCAAAGCGCAGTGGGTTGTTGGCCTGCTAGTGTGCATTGATCTGCATTCAGGATTATCCCAGGAAATCTTAGACAATCAGGGTATCTTTGAAATACTTATTTCAACACTATGATTTGGGACACACTTTTTGTATTTGTGTCAGTTTGCTGCTGCTCTAGGGACATACATCAGGGGTCAGTACATCCTGGACCTGAAGATCTGGACCAGTCACATGAGGAGAACAATCCAGACTGCGGAGGCGATTGGAGTACCATATGAGCAATGGAAAGCACTGAATGAGATTGATGCTGTGAGTCTAGTGCTGTTTGCACATATGAGATTGACCGAAGTGTCCACTGGGCAAAAGCCACAGTTGCCATTTGTTTTGGTTCTTTTGCAAAGTCTGTTTGATTTTGAATTATATATATTTGTCATGAAGTGCATGTGTTCTTGTGCAGGGTGTGTGTGAGGAGATGATGTACGAAGAGATTCAAGATCACTTTCCTGAGGAGTTTGCACTCAGAGACCAAGACAAATACCGGTACCGCTATCCAAAGGGGGAGGTGAGTATATTGTGGCAAGCTACATGAAGAATAAGGCAGTGACTTGCCTTGAAAGAGACTTTGTTAAAACTCACCTGGGCTACCATGTATGAAAGGACACTTTTGGACCTTGATTTTGATTGTCCAAAAAGCATTCCAAGGGTGCTGATACTGAACAGCAATGAGAGATTTAAATTTTTTATTTTTTTGTTTTGTTTGCGTGTTGCACTGGCTGTCAGTCAGTGCATTACTGATGAAGGTTTTGCAGTGAGCCTTTCTGAAGATTATATTAGCTGCGGTTCCATTACCCTTCAAATTGCGCAAATTTAAATTGCGGATTGAATATACACCCAATAGAAACATGCCAATTCGCAAAAACTCCCATATATGGGAAAAACGTTTTTACTTTTGAGGTGGTTTTTCAGGCAATTCGGAAAAATAATATTTAGAGGTCACCTGATGTAGATGGCGCGGTATGTTTGGACAGAAGATGAAACAGAGAACCTTTATGGAACTCATAAAAGACAAAAGAATTACGGGAATACTGGATTCTAAACAAAAAAGAAATGCCACAATCAATTCAATTTACATTAAATGCAAAGGTTAATATATTTTTATCCTTCTTTTAGTACTACAGTACTTGTGTGTGTTTGTGTGTTCAGTCCTATGAGGATCTGGTTCAGCGTTTAGAGCCTGTAATCATGGAGCTTGAGCGCCAGGAGAATGTTTTGGTCATATGTCATCAGGCTGTCATGCGCTGTCTGCTGGCATACTTCCTGGACAAAAGTGCAGGTAGAGTGAAACCTTGGAACATACTTCTGGAATATTAGTTTACTCCAATATTCCCGAAAGCATTGTAAGCTTAAGTAGATCGTTGAACCACAGCAACTAATGGATGGTCTCTAAAATCAACTTGGCTCACAATGCTTTGGGAAATGCAGCCCTAAATTTCTGCATTGATTACTCATAAAAAGTGTTGTGATCTTCATTCTTGTCTAAGAAAATGGCCCTAACAGCATTGCTAAAGACATTGCATTGCTGGGTATTACAGGGTGTTTCGTCATTCCATGGTTAGACAAGTTGTCTACAACACATTTCTGGACTGTTGCTACTCTCCCTAAGACTGGGCATTTGAGTCCAATAGGCAATCCTAAAAGAGATGATGAAGAACTTAAGCCTAACAGCAAAAGACCCCCAACCCTACAAACTACAAAAATGTATTTATTTTTAAAGCAGTGGCTAAGCTACGGGTGGGCCCACTTAGAGTTGTGGCCAACCCAATCAGAAGTTGGCAATTTTCCAAACATATGTATACAATTATTGTATTAACAACAATAATAAGAATGAGAATAAACTTCTTATCACTCTTAAGTTTATATATGTGGTGAGCAGGACGAGGCCGAGGGCCGTGAAAGAGCGGCGCGAGGCCGGTGGCGTGATTACTGATGAGCGACTCCTGCGTGACACACCGCCCTTGTATCTCTCACGGAGGAGCGGAAGCAGAAAAGGAGGAGCCACGACATTGGAGATGGAGAGAGGAACAGGCCTGAACTTGTGTTTTGTTTCTGTTTTAGTTGGCCAGAAGTCATCTGTGAGGGGCTGCTTTTTTTTACTTTCATTTTTGCATTTGTTATATTTTGTTATTAAATTGTGTGAATGTTCGCCGTTTCCCGCCTCCTTCTTCCCATAACATCTGAACTTCGTTACAATATAGTTAAAAGTTTGTTAACAGAAAGATTAAATACAAGTTTCGTAGTTTTCCCTCTCCCTATAAGCGCATACCATACATTTGTCAAAATTAAAAGGTGAATATTATTCGTCAGTTGCTGTCAGTCCCGCCTATTACGTGACAATAGTAAGATTCGTGCATTTTTAGATTTTAATTTGAAAATGGCGACGCAAATAACAATCAGTAGATTTTTTAAGAAGCCTGAATTGGATGTTTCAAGTGTACTACTTGAAGAAACCAGGTCTACCAATGAATCTGGGCCGTCTACAAACGAAGCTAGAGCCCCTGCAGCTGAATCTGCATCTCCTGCTAATGAGATTGGCACATCGGCAATAATTAAAGACGGGGTATCTAATGAACCAACAGAGTCAACTTCCAATGTCTCTGGAACCCCACCACAGGACCTGTCTGACCTGGACCAGCCCCCCGTGCAACCTAAATTGCACCGGTTTCCATTCACAGTAATATCGGGAAAACCACAATGTTTTTCTTGTCGATGGTATGAGAGATTCGGCTGGTTGGAATACAGTACATCCGGTGATGCGGTTTTCTGTAAGCCCTGCAGGCACTTTCCTGAGCAAAGCGAAGCAACATTTATGGAAGATGGATTTAAAGATTCTAAACACCTGAGCCAAGCCTGTTTGCAGTATCAGGACAGCAAAGGACATATGCATTCACAAGCTAAACTGGCCGCGCTTACAGACAAAGTCAACAGCCCGATGGCAGTGTACAATGGGTACAGTGCTCGATCAGCTAAACAGAGACAAAGTAAACGCATCTTTTGTGGAGAGAAATCGGGAACACATTAAAGTTGTGCTTGATATTGTATTTTTTTGTGCCAAGCAAGATATCCCGTTGCGTGGTCATAGATAAAGTGAGGAAGCATTAAACAGGGGACATTTTGTGGAATTGTTCTTGCTTTCAAACTATGATCAGGAAATTCAAAAGCGCCCTGACCAGCTGCCTAAAAATGCGACGATGACGAGCTCAGATATTCAGAATGATTTACCTGAGTCTGCCGCTTCCTTGCTGCTGCGCAAGATAAGAACAGAGTTGCATGTGAAACCGAACACACATTATGCCATTATGCCAGAAGAGTGTAAAGATCTCTCGAAAAGAGAGTTTGTTGCAGTTTGCATTCGATACTTGCATGGAGGAATTGTGAAAGAAAGGGCTATTAGATTTTTGGATACATGTGACATGACAGCGGATGCGATTTCAGAGAAAATACTTAAAGTGTTAGCACCACTTAACCTGGACCCTGCATACATTGTGCGTGGGATTTTGTTTTGACGGCACCTCTGTGATGTCAGGTGCAAAAGGCGGAGTGCAGGTCATCCTTAAACGTACTTTTCCTAATGGTGTTTATGTACATTCACATCGCTTTGTTCTTGTTCTCAGCAGTGTTGCAAAAGCATCTAGACACGTGTATGTTCTTTGAAACACTGAATTCTGTTCATGGCTTCATGACTTGAAGCAGACGTCATGCACGATTTATGGAAATTCAAAAGGAGTTGAATCCAGAGCGGCAGTGCTTGGAGTTAGAGCGGTCCGTGGACACTAGATGGAGCTCTAAGTCGGGCTCAGTGACCAAGATCTTGACACTACTCGATGCGATCCTAGAAACATTTGCAGAGTATTCAGAAACTAGCCATGGTCTAACTAAACTAGAAGCTGACTCTCCTTTGCAACAGATGCAAACAAAGATTTTCTTGTTTCTTCTAGTAACATTTGGAAAAAAAATTGAGATGAGCGATTTTGCAACAAAAGGTTTACAATCACCAGCTGTATCGGTCACAAACTGCATTTATTTAATTGAGGACATCACTGCATCGCGAGAGAGGAAACTTCCTGCTAAACTTCTGCCTCCGTAGTCACAAGCTCTCTTGGAAAAGGTGGCAACATTAAAAGTGATTAAGATCTGAGGAATGACGTGTTGGATCGACAAATCATGGAGCTGAACAGCCGTTTCCATGACGACACCTATGGCTTCATGCGTGATACTGTTGGCTGTTTACCTGGTGCCAACACTTTTGGAGACATCGACTCACTAACAGTTTCATGAAAACATTATAGCATAGGAGATAACATTGGTGATGCTGAGCTTGCAGTGTTCGTGCAGAAACAAAAACAGAAGGCGGATGCTGGACAGGGCTTCACGTCACTCAGTCCTGAGGACATCTTTCCAAACCTTAACAAAATGATACGAGCACTGATTACTCTGCCAATGACAGCATGCAGTGTTGAAAGACTGTTCTCCACTATAGAGGAGAAAACTGCATAAAAACATGTCTACGGTCCTCAATGCTTACTGGACGCCTCAACAATTGATCTCTTCTCAGTGTTCTGTGCTGACGATCCAGCACCTACTGTTTCTTTGCAGAGGTGAATGGAAATTGTTTCTCTTTAGAATCAAGAGAACTTGAAGAACAAAGATGTGATGTGTGTGTGCGTGTGCGCGTGTGCGTGTGTGTGTGTGTGTGTGTGTGTGTGTGTGTGTGTGTGTGTGTGTGTGTTTGTGCGTGTGCGTGTGTGTGCAGGCTGCCTATGTCTGGGACCTGCTCTGTAAATTCCACATGCCACTGGCCTTTTCTGAATACGTTGGAGGTGTTTGGGGCTCTCAAGAGCGACCCCTAGTTTCAGTATTCATCTTCAATGTGGTGTAGATTTTATAAGCAGCTACAGGAAAGATTTGGATGAAGTTGTGCTGCTGCTAAAGAACTACAAATTGATAAATTCAGGGGTTAGCTTACTTTTTCCAGCCTGCACTGTAAATGATTATAATGATAATTTATGGTCTTCAATAAAAAACTGCTTGAGAGTAAGTCAGATTGTGCTTGTGTATAAGTGTGACAGCTGAACAGACTATCAGTAATCAATGCAGAAATACAGTTGGTTCACAAACGTTTTGTCGATCACTGATATTTACATTTTTACTCCTTATTGTACATGTAAATTTGGCTGAACAGAGTCTTTTTAACTGCTCTGCCCTGACGTCACTGTAGATGAGCTGCCGTATCTGAAGTGTCCTCTGCACACAGTGATGAAACTCACTCCTGTTGCCTATGGTCAGACTCTCTTACTCTTCTGTAATATAACTGAACATAAAGATCAAGATCGTAAAATTATACATGTTTCTATTGTGTTTCCAGGCTGTGATGTTGAGTCCATTTTCCTGAAGGTTGAAGCAGTGAACACACACAGAGACAGACCTGTGGTGAGCACAGTAATACTCTCATACTGTAGCACTTCCCGAAATAAAGAGCAGTGCGATTCTCCTGTTACAGGCTT
Organism: Siphateles boraxobius; assembly: GCF_051911475.1. Taxonomy (NCBI): domain Eukaryota; kingdom Metazoa; phylum Chordata; class Actinopteri; order Cypriniformes; family Leuciscidae; genus Siphateles; species Siphateles boraxobius. Next base: position 1,459,588 of record NW_027509229.1, read on the forward strand.
TTATAATCAACGTGGTACAGTACAACCCCATTTCTAGAAACATTGGTACATTTTGTAAATTGCAATAAAATCAACAGTCTGTGATTTGTTCATTCTCTTGAACCTTAATTTAACTGACCTAAGTACAAAGAAACGATTCCCAATGTTTTCACTGACCGACTTAATTGTATCTGGTAATAAACCAGTTTTGTAACTAATAAAACACTTCAAAAAAGTTAGGACAGAGGCATGTTTACAAATGTGTCATATCACCTTTCCTTTAGATTACACTTTTTAATCAGTTGGGAATTGAGGATACTAATTGTTGCAGGTTTCCAAGTTGATTTTTTGCCAAATCTCTCCTGATACAAGACAGCTGCTCAACAGTCCATGATCGACTTTTCTGATTCTCCTTCTCATGGTGGGCATACATGTTCAATAAGAGCCAGATCTGGGCTGCAGGTATAGGCCAGTGAAGCACATCCATTCTACAGTGTAGAGTCAGGCCTATGGAAGTAAAATAATGTCAAATGTTTTTGAAATAAAAAGCCTGTTGAATTGCACTAGTTGAAAAAAAAATAGGCATTGCATTAACCATGATTGCATTTTAATGCATTGTATTTTTAGTGCTTGCATTTTTATGGGCTGAAATTCAACATGGTTGAATATTTAAGCTGTGAATATTTCAATTAAAAACATTTCAAACACATTTTCATTATAAAAAATCCAATAATCCATATTCACCATTCATATTTCATTTCCAAAATATTCAAACTGTTTAAAAATACAACCAATAATATTCAACAGGCAATTTTCGGTCCATTTTATTTCGCTTTGCAAATTCGCTTCCACAAATTCAGTGGTTCAAATTCGACAGTAAATTCAACATTGACGTCCAGGAACTGCAGGAAAAGCAGTAGATTGCCGAGCATACTCTCCATCTGCTGTTGGTCGACCTCACCATCAGATGGTGCAAAAGTGCTTGTTGTTGACGAAGACGTTCATCTATAAAATGGAAATGATTATCTGTGACAGTATATGCGGAAAAGATGAAGTTTCATTCAATAACTTCATTGTTACTTTCCCTGTGTATTCTACATGTCATCAGCTTTCTCCACCATGAACAGGATTATAATCGGTTTCCCTCAATACCTCATACTCAAGGATTCCCTTTCCGTTGGGACAAAACGCTTAACACATACAGTGATATGAAAGACCAGTCTTACACCTTATTGGGGATGTAGGCTGTAGGCTACTATATAGGCTACAGGCAAGAAGATGGACTCAGATTATAAACTTTACACTCAAAGTTTCATGCTGAGTGTTTCGTGATATACTGGCATAAAATCAACACTTGATCAATTAATACTAACACTTTCTATTCTATTCTCTCTCTCTCTCTCTCTCTCTCTCTCTCTCTCTCTATATATATATATATATATATATATATATATATACATTGGACATTCGCACATTTAGGGACCGTCTCTAAAGTTGCATACAACATTGGCATGTACGTTTCTAACTTCAATAGCAAACTTAAATTTATTTGAATACATATCAAAAATCCAAAGGGTGGCAATTATGCCTGACACTACATGAACACTTTACAGTTGGTTTTATGACTGTAAGTCGTTCTATTCAAATGCTATTGAAGTTAGAAACGTGTATACCAAAGTCGTATAAACTTTAGAGACAGTCCCTAAATGTGCGAATGTCCAACATCATGCCATCTTTATGCCAGTCTATCACTGGGAAACGCTCAGCTGTGCGCGTTATTCTGAGTCCATCTGCTTGCCTGTGAGTTTGGACTTTTACATCACTAGTCCATTAAGCTACGTTAAGCGTTGTATGTCCAGCAGGGGAATCCTGAAGTATTGAGGGAAACCCTAATAGCCTGCATGCAGCACATCGCCACAATATAAAGTTAAGGCAACTAAACAACCAAGAGAAATATATGTCAACCTCAAAAATGTAACATTGGATCTGTATATCCGCACAGGGGAATGAAATTATGATCTCGTTCACGGTAGAGAAATATGCATGTAGGCTACACAGGAAAAGTAACCTTGAAGGCACCGAATTTAACATAAACAGACGTCATAATAATCACAAATAAACTTACATTGCTGTAAATGAGTTTTATGAATGAATGACTTGCTCTAATTTTTCTGGTCTTCGTCAACAACACGCGCTTTTGCACCCCCTGCTGGTGAGGTCGACTAACAGCAGATGGAGAGTATGCTCGGCAATCTACTGCTCTTCCTGCAGTTCCTGGACGTCAATGTTGAATTTACTGTCGAATTTCAACCACTGAATTTGTGGAAGCGAATTTGCAAACCGAAATAAAATGGACCGAAAATTGCCTGTTGAATATTATTGGTTGTATTTTTAAACAGTTAGAATATTTTGGAGGTGAAATATGAATGGTGAATGGTGTTTTTAATTGAAATATTCACAGCTTAAATATTCAACCGTGTTGAATTTCAGCCCATAAAAATGCAAGCCCTAAAAATACAATGCATTAGAATGCAAGCATGGTTAATGCAATGCCTATTTTTTTTCAAGTAGTGCAATTCAACAGGCTTTTTTTTTCCAAAAACATTTGACATTATTTTACTTCCATACAGGCCTCATTGTGCACATGCTACATCAGAGTGAGTGTCTTGTCCTGCTTCCCAGGAGGCAGTATATGTCTCTATAATCCCAATTTACTCCTCCACATCAATGGTACCTTCACATATTTGCACTGCTGAACCCCCATGCAATGACAGATGTTTGCTCTTGCACCTGTCGCTAATTAAATTCTGTATAGTCCCTTTCATATTTGGAGCTGATAACTCGATGTCCGTTTTTTTCCCAAAAACATGCTGAAACATGGATTCATCTGACCACAGCACACATTTACATGGCCTTTTAAACCATTGAAGATGAGCTCGGGCCCAGAGAACTCTGCGGCATCTCTGCATAGAGTTGATATACAGCTTTCTCCTTGCGTAACAAGTTGCTTTTCTTAATGCAGCTGTAGATTGTGTGAAGTTTACAACGCTTTTCCAAAGAACTGCCGAGCCCTTGTGGCTAAATTTAACACAGTAGCATGATGGTTACTCATGCAATGCCATCTTAAGGCTCGGAGGTCTCCTGCCTCACCCTATACGGACTGAGATTTATCTGGTCTGCCTGAATCTTTTCACAAAATTATACATGGTAAATCATATACATAAACAAATCATATAGGGTGAATTAAGGGTCATTGGGACAGTTTTTGAATTTCCCCATTGTGAAGGTTTCTTGCCATAAATTAAAACATCAGCCCAACACATCATACATTTCTGTAATACTGAAGATGTAACCTTATCCATTTGAACAGGAAAAAAAGTTTATATTTTAATGAAAGGATGTATTACTTTTTTAAACTGAGCCAAAACCCATTTCTTTGGTAACATTTGGGTGATTGGGACACAAAGTTTGGGTGATTGGGATAGCACATTTTTTCATTAATTTAGGGTAATGTAAGCATAATACTGTATTGCAAGTTAAATCATACTTTGATATAATTTTGTATGCAATTTTGCTTTTCCTATTCATAATTTAGAGTCATGTTTATTTCTGTTTAACTTTATTTCTCAATGTTTATAAATCCACCCACAATTCATACAGTACAACAAATAATAAAACTCGAGTGGGTTCACTAGTGGACAACACTAGTGTTGTACGTCACACGCATCACACACAAGACCAGCGTCGGCCAATAGTGAGCCTACGTGTGACGTAGCTCTACGCAATCACACTACGTGAACTCACAGAGAACGAAATTAATAGTTGAAATAAAGTTGTTATTTGTGTTTGTTTGTGCGCACAAAAGTATTCTCGTCGCTTGATAAACTTAAGATTGAGCCACTGTAGTCACTTGGACTATTTTAACGATGTCTTTAATAACTTTTCGAGGAACAAGTTTCAATCCCTCAGAAGCCTATGGAGGAGTGATCCAGCTCTCAGATTTAATCAAAAATATCTTAATTCGTGTCCCGAAGATGAACGAAGGTCTTACGGGGTGGAACAACATTAGGGAGAGTAATTACTGACAGAATTTACATTTTTGGGTGAACTATCCCTTTAACTTAGATATTCTGGAATATTTAAACTTTTATTTTGCCTCTGTCCCAAGTTTTTTGGAGTGTGTTGCCATCAAAATAAAAATTTGTTTACAAAATGCAATTCTTTTGGCCAGGGAATACATTGGAAATTTTTCTTTGTACTTTTGTCAGTTAAATAAAGGTTCAAGAAAATTAACAAATCACAGATTCTTCATTTTACTGCATTTTACAAAATGTCCCAACTTTTCTGGAATTGGGGTTTTACTATTTTTACAAATAATCTGTTTTTTTTTTTGTGATCAATTATTTATTTATTTTCTTGCAATCATTATTTACACATTGGAGAGGAAACATCTTCACAAGAGAGAAATAGACTGATTACATCATCATTAAAAATATAACAGAGGCAAAAAATGTGGCTTATTCTGATGCCAATTTCTCTTCTCCTCCCCATATCCTCCCCAGCCCAAACCCACCCTCCAACACTCTACTGCACGCATTATTATGCAATCATGGAAAAAAAATTTACAGTGTTTTTTTATATATAAAATAGACTCAAATTAACATTTCTTTTTTTTTTTTGGGGGGGTACTTTTGGGTGCGTTGCCATATGGCAACATTGTGCGACAATGGAACAGCCTGATGCGTTTTCTCCCAAAATGACATGAAATTCATAGATGATTACAGACCTGTCTTTTAGAAATGAAATTGTTTTTATTATTTAAAATGTTTTCAAGAGCTTTGTGTACAAAATATGAAACTAATTTTCAAAGTATTATTTCAACAACATTTACAAAACATCTGACGCAAACTCATAAGAACTGTTCAAGTGAAACTACTCGATGTGAAACGCCTTAAAGCAGTTGTTCTCTCTGTTAAAGGTGGGGTATGTGATTTTCTTTTTTGACCATTTTTTCAAAATCACTTGAAATCCTATTCCTAACCCACTTACAGCCACTGAGTTAGAAGCACTGACATGAAAATTAAAAAGATTTAATCATCTGTGGAACGGGCAGGACTCGAAAAACTCGAAAAAACTCGAAAAACAGCCAATCATTTCCAAGACCACCTAGAATCATTGGACAGTAAGTGCGTCAATCAAACGGTCGTACCATACCCCCCTCCCCCATGCCCCTCTTCGAGTGGGTGGAGTCAGGGCCAGCGTTGGAGGAAAGAAGGTAAGACCTTTTGAGTTGTGTATTTTCAAAATCTGCCGGCCGTTTTGCAAATCACATACCCCACCTTTAAGCAGAGGTGCACCTTGCACTTAGAGCAAACCCCTCTGACGATGCCCTTGCAGCCAGGATTCTTGCACCTTCCTTTTGGTGCACCCATCTCTGGCCAGTTATCAAAGCGGTCAAGACGGATATATATTTTACTTTTATACTTTACTTTTACTTTACTTTATAAATATATAAAAATATATATAAATATATGAGTAGAATACAACCATCCAACTATATCAGTGCATCCATACATTGTCATTCATACAAAGCTACTCTGCATTAGAATGGGCAAAATATTGTTCCATTACCGCACAATGTTGCCATATGGCAACACACCTATTTTATTAAATAAAAAGGTAATATAAGTATCAAAACAATGTGACAATGATTGAAATAAGATTAGAACTTACCCCAGATGCTTGAGTGTATTTTTTTATTCCGAAGAAATATGAAAAAAATGAGGAAAATCTTCACATATACACAAGCACTTTTTCAGCAGCTGGAGTCATCAAAAGTGTGTGAAAAGAATGACGTTGCAAGGGTGTGTGTAATGTCGTGATGTCATCAAAGCATATCATTGGTTACCACCAGGTTCTACCATGAATTTAAGATTAATCAGAGCTCATATTTATTTTCAAATTTCAAGAAATGTCCAAAGAAAGGTAATGTTGCCATATGGCAACACCATGCAGTAGAGGGTTAACTAGATTCGCTCAAGGTATTGAACAGAGAGGGAAAAAAACACTCACACACACACACACACACACACACACACACACACACACACACACACACACACACACACACACACACACACACACACACACACACACACACACACACACACACACATACACCTACATAGGACTACCTTGGGATGAAATCTAGGATCCAGATCCTTTGTTTTGACACTAAAGCCCCGTTCCCATTACCACCCGTCCATCCTTCCTCCATCATTATGATATCCACAGAGATCCGCATAACATCATAGAACACAGAGCAGGACATTGGACAGTGAAAATATCAGGCACATCCTGACTTCTTCCATCATATTACAGAATCCACAGAGGTCAATACAATATTCTAAATAATAATTACATAACAGAGCTGAACATTACATATTGTATACAGTACATTAGATGCAAATCCCCCCCACCCCGGCCAGCATATGTGTAAGACATCAGATGTAGACAATCAAAGAGAGAGAAAAAAAAGTCTAACGTCATTTCATTTATTTCCTCTAATAGCTCTGACCAACAGTCAATATTAGATGTTTTGGCATAATGTAAACGTGCTGCAGAGAGCTCTAATTGAGCAATTTCCCGATAAGAAAAGAGCCATTTACTCATTAACAATGTATGTGGTGGTTTCCAGCGACAAACTATAATTTTTTTGGCGGCTGTCAAACAAGCCAAAAGAAGACGCCTATTGTTAATAGTTAGCTTTAACTCTCTGATGGTCCTCAAAAAAAAGTCACACTCGTGGTCTTCGGGGTCTATTGGACCCCAGACAACAACATTTAATTTTGTAACCGAACAATACTTTTTTTTAACAAATATAATTTTACTCGGTTTATTAATGTTTTTACTCAACATTTGTGCAGTTTTTGTAGAATTTATGATTTTTAAAAAAATTCTATAAATAAATAAATAAATATCTAATTAAATAGGATTTTTACAAAAAAAACAGCATTTTGTGTTAAATAAACTTTATAAAAGACCCAGATTTCTAACTTTCATTCCTGGGGATACCATGGATAATTTTACAAGGTTTAATGTAAGATTTTTGCCCATTTTTTGGAAAATACAGGTTAAAATTTGTAATAAATCACTTTAACCACTAGATGGCTATAGAGCTCCATTATATGCTATTTGCTATTTGAATTACTGAAAGATATAGTTTCTAAAGTTGGATTCATATCTAAATATTATAAAATCACAATTATAACAAAAATTAAATATTTTTTGTCAACATTTTGCATTATTTGTACTGAAAAAACACAGCACACACAAAAACAACAACAACAGTGAAGTGCCAAACCTGCAGACAGGGTTGGAGCAAATACAGGGTGTGTGTGTGTGTGTGTGCATTTTATTTTTATTTTTATGTGTACAGTGTCACCAATTAATTTTTGAGGTGGTTCTTCATTTTGTATGATTTTATTTGACAAATTATAAGACTTTTCAAATTATAAGAATTATATAGCCTTACAAATGTATTTCTGTGTGTGTGTGTGTGTGTGTGTGTGTGTGTGTGTGTGTGTGTGTGTGTGTGTGTGTGTGTGTGTGTGTGTGTGTGTGTGTGTGTGTGTGTGTGTGTGTGCGCGCGCGCGCACATTTTCAATGCGTCTAAGTGTTACCAATTTATTTTTCTGGTGGTTCTGCATTTTAGATTATTTTATTTTACAAATGATAAGAGAACAGTTTTTATAGTCTGTATGTATTCCTGTATAAATGTATTCCTCTTTATGTGTGTGTTTGTGTGTGTGTGTGCGCCTGTGATGAGCATGATAATTTTGGATTGTGGATGTTTTTTGCAGTGTTGGAAGTGTGCCACTTTATTTCTGTCATTTCTGTCTATGTGTTCTACGTTGTTTCTGATTTTGATGATGTTATTTTGTCTATTTTGATTGCGGGGTCCAATAGACCCCGAAGACCACGAGTGTGACTATTTTTGTCACGCCAACATAAAAAACAGATATCATAAATTTTTTTTTTTTTTTTTGTAGATCTAGAAAGTGTTGAGAGCCGTAGAAAGTTTCAAACCATTTGGACAAAGAGAACTTTTTTTTTTATTTGAGCAAAAGTCATTTGCGGTCCAATAGACCCCGGAGAGATGTTGACATCTGTCTTCCAGAGTCTGATAAATGATAAAGGCTTAAATGAAGCTGTAGTTATAAACTTATATAACTCTGAGACAATACCTTTAATTTTACCCTTAAGCCCCGTTCACACCGCCAGCGACACGCAGCGACAGAGCGACATGATCCCATTCATTTCAATGGAGCGCTGGCGACTTCCGGCGACACGAGCGACATTGACCGTTGGCGACAGAATGTGGGCATGACAAGCGACAAGAGACACGCGACAAAAGTTGAGAAATTTCAACTTTATGCAAATGAGAAGCGATTTTCGCGAGCGACAACCAATAGGAAAGAAGCCTTTTCAGTGGAGCTTACGTCACCATCTCGAGTGCAGGGAAGACAGAAGAGTTCGAGGATGATTTCACTGTTTTATATGATTTGACTGTAACCACATATGGATATAATAAAATGATGCATGGAAAAGAAACTGTCGACAGTCTCAGTGAGTTTAATTCATACATTTATAGTTCGAGTGGTGTAATTTTATGATGCAAGTTTAGTACTACCAATAACATTAGAGCGACAGCACTACGAACGCCCACAAGCGACTTCACAGTAGAGCCTAGCGACATACAGCGACAAAGTCGCTGGCGGTGTGAACGGGGCTTTAGTGTCAAAACAAAGGATCTGGATCCTAGATTTCATCCCAAGGTAGTCCTATGTTAGATAATTAGATGCATTTAAATATTGTTTTATAAAGACTGTGAAACTTTAACAAGAGATCAAACATTGTGTTAATCGGATTTTGAACTATTGTGATAATTATAGTTATTATAGATTATTATAATTATTAGAGTTGCAAGCACGGTAAACTTCACAATAATAATTGGGAATGTGCTAATTAGACTGGAGTGAGACCATAGACGTCTTTCGAGTTAATATGGTCTTTTTTGGTGCTCTAATGACGGAGATCGCTGTGAACCGATCACCTGTTCCGCTTTACAGCACCACAAAAAAATCATGAATGAACTCAGTGCTCGACATTAACGCTTGTCTGGGACAAGTGGAGTTTTTGAAAGGGCAAGTGAAAGATAATTTTACTTGCCCGACCGGACAATGATTGTAATTTTATTACATTCAATGTAAACAGCGATTGATAATGGGTAGTGTATTTCTGGTAAGAACGTCGCGTTGTTTTTGTTCTATTTCACCAACGAAAATATTTCCAAAAGGAAAGCAACATCAGCGCGGTGTTTTGTTACTGTATGATTCGGCGTTTTGAACTAATCTTTTGTATGAATGACTCAATGTTTCACTAATTAAGACGGGCACTTGCCGCCACCTATTGGCGGGTTAGTTTCATGTTTAAGTATTAAATTTTTTTATTTGTATATTCAAACATTTATTTAAAACATCAGTCTCATAACATTATTTATTGCAGTTGTAATTTAGTGCAAATTATTTAATTAAATGGGTAACAGCCCTATAGTGTCTTATTGTTATAACTGTAATACATTTATTGATCAAATGTAAGAATTTGACATGAAAGATGATGCATACATTTAATAAGGTAATAAAAATTCTCTTTATAAAAATAAATAACACTCTGGGGTAAATATCACAAATATGAAGATTTAAATGTGTAAAATCTGAAAATATTGCTTCAGAATAAATATATTTACACCACCAAAAAAATCCCCCCCTCCTGACATGGTACAGTACATACAATTTGCTATGTACTGTACCTGATAGGACCAATGTCCTGCCCCAACCCCATATAATATATAGGGGGAAAAAAGAGGCCAGAAAAATAATTAGGCAGCATCTTGCCGCACAGCTGGGTCTGGTCTCATAGGCAATATCTTAGCCAATATCTTCCCTTGCCAGACATCGAGGGAAGAAGAAGCGCCTTGAGTGCCTTATCCATCCCTGAATCGCACCCACATCAATCTCATCACATGCCTCTTCCATAGCCTGCAAAAGAGGCATGAACACAAAGGGCTGCCGGCCGTAAACCTTATACCGTATACCCATGTCGAAAAGAACTCTTCTATGGGGTTCAGAAATGGTGAGAATGGTGGGTGGTCTTGAATTGATGCTGCACGATGAAAGCTCACGTTGTCCCATACTACAACGTACCGGTTTCTTTGATGGTCTGCATCATTCATACGCTCTGGTGGTATGAGAATGCTGCGGAGTCTGTCCAGAAATGTGAGAATATGGGCTGTGTTGTATGGTCCAAGGTTAGCATGACGGTGGAGGACACCATGCATATTGGAGATGGCAGCGCACATTGTGATGTTCTCACCAGGTTGGCCAGGAACATCTATTAATGGCTCTGTGGCCAATGACGTTTCTCCCCCTTCTTCTGGTCTTTGCTTGGTTGAACCCAGTCTCATAAAGATGAACTCATGTGGGATTGCATGAGCAACAAAAATCAGTCAACATGGTGTTATCCAGTACACTGGGAAACAATGTTGCGTGTAGTGTACTGCAGTCAATATTGTACTTACATCCACATAGGCTCGTCTGAGTTTCTCTCAAACATCTCTGACTCTGTGAATGTTGTTATATATGGTGTTGTCTTGGAGGTAGTGTTGCTTTCTTCAACGAAAATTATGACTAAATATCGTCGTCAATGAACCTTTATCACGTGACGAAAACGAGAAGAGGCGCAACGTAAATGTTGGTCATGTGGTCATGTACTATTTTTTACCAGATGGTGCCATTTTCTAAGGTTTGGCCTATAAAGCAAATACTTGCTTTATTCCTGTTTTCTGCTTCTAGAGCCAATTGGATAAATGATGCAGCTATAATTGTGTGGGTGTGTTGGTATGGATAGAGTGCGGTGTGTGTGTGTGTGTGTGTGTGTGTGTGTGTGTGTGTTTGTGTGTGTGTGTGTGTGTGTGTGTGTGTGTGTGTGTGTGTGTGTGTGTGTGTGTGTGTGTGTGTGTAATGTTTGAGAGAGAAAAATTCTACTGTACTGCAAAACAGAAAAAAAGTTTGGTACTGCGCCCAAAGCTAATTTTTTTTTAAATGTCAACCACGAATTTGCATTATTATTATTTAGTTATTATTGGATTTATTCAATTCAATTCAAATTTATTTGTATAGCGCTTTTCACAATACACATTGTCTCAAAGCAGCTTTACAGAAAGTGCATTTCGGAAATGTACATAGAAAAATACAGTTAGTTAATCATGTATTAATTTATGGCATAACATATCGCCGGCTTTGAGTCGTCTCTTCACAGGCGTCGAGTCGTCTCTTCACAGGCATTGGGGCATCTGAAGTCTCCGTGAGAGGCTGGATACAAACTGGAGCTGACGAACGCTAGATAACAGCAGAAGAGCAGATGGGAGATAATTAGCATAGCTGATGTTCATAATGTTAATGCATTCGAACTGATTCAGCAGTAGTATTAAAGGTTAAGCATTAAGTGAATGCTTGGTTAAAGAGATGCGTCTTTAATCTAGTTTTAAACTGGGACAGCGAGTCTGAGTCTCGAACAATATCAGGAAGGCTATTCCAGAGTTTAGGAGCTAAATGTGAGAACGCCCTCCCTCCTTTAGTGGACTTAGATATCCTAGGAATGACCAGAAGCATCGAATTTAGTGATCTTAAAGAGCGCGATGGATTGTAGGGCGATAGAAGGTCTGTTAAATACACAGGAGCTAGACCATTTAGGGCTTTATAGGTCAGTAATAGTACTTTGTAATTGATACGGAACTTAATAGGTAACCAGTGTAGAGATGATAAAATAGGTGTTATATAATAATATTTTCTTGATCTAGTAAGAACTCTAGCGGCTGCATTTTGCACTAACTGTAGCTTGTTTATTGAGGATGCAGGACAGCCAACTAATAAAGCATTACAGTAATCTATTCTCGATGTCATGAATGCATGAACTAGCTTTTCTGCATCAGAAACAGATAGCATGTTACGTAGCTTACCAATGTTTCTAAGGTGGAAAAAGGCTGTTATTGTAACATATGAAATATGATTTTCGAAAGTCAAGTTGCGGTCTAGTATAACACCCAGGTCTTTTACTGTAGTGGATAAAGTAACTGGACATCCTTCTAAATTAAAGTTGTATTGTAAGGGATTTTGTGGGTAGTTTTTTGGACCAATAAGTAATACCTCCGTTTTATCTGAATTTAATAGCAGGAAATTACACGTCATCCAGCATTTTATATCATTTAGACACTCTGTCAATTTAGATAAGTTAGTGTTTTCATCTGGTCGTGATGAGATATATAATTGAGTGTCATCAGCATAACAGTGGAAATTAATCCCATGTTTTCTTATAAAAACATGGCTTTGGTTTTCTAGCAGTTTAAGAGTTGAACATGCTCCATAAAATACATGTTTTATATAAAATAATGTTCATTAATCATCTTAATAAACATAAACCTCTATAACTTTTTTGTGTCAATTTTTAAACTTTTTTTACTTCAACGATTATCTGCCAATGGTCTTCTTTAAAATGAGACAAACTTAAGTATGTGCTCCCAAGCATACAATTTTTATGACAGTTTTTGTGCATGAACATTTTTGTCCACAATAGACCTGTGTAACTTATTTTCATTGACAACCCTTAACAAGCGTTAAGGTAGCTACAAGTATTAAATGCAGTTAAATGTCAAAATAACTCCAATATCATACACTAGAGTTGTGTGGGATGGGAGTAAATTAAGCGCGACCTGCTGTACATATTGGGTAGACTCGCTCCCTCTGTCAAAATCGAGGGGCCGAGGGTCTGTCCAAATACACTCCCCTCATCCACTTGAGGAACTTCAAAATGGCAGTGGGGATTCCCCTGAGGGGAAGTGCCGAGGGAAGTTCGTTAGTGTATGTCTAAAAGTGTTGAATACTGTCTTAAGGTGATGATACACAGGGCAACTTTTTGAGCAATTTTGCTGGGCAATCTTGCTGAGCGATTGTGGCTTGGGCACTTTCCCATTGAAAATGGGCAATAAATTTCTATCCGGATAATTTAGATCGGTCGTGGACCCTGTGTCTCATCTGGTTGCCCGTTGACGGCAACATTGCCCAAAAATTTGCCCAGTGTATCATCACATTTAGAGTGCAAGTGTAAGTCTGCAGCCAGACCCTAATGATTTCCTTTGTATTTTTTATCTGTTCGGTTTTAGTTTATTGTCAGCCATAATTTGTCTGCAATTTATTGTCAGCCATAATACTATGCTGGAGCAAATGATTGTGAGAGTATAAATATCAAGACACCTTTGTTCAGGGGTTGCTTTCTTTGCAAAAAACACCAATGCCTCACCGGGACATTTTGAAGGATGTTTAAGTAAATGTAGTTTATATTCATTAATCTGATTTGTAAGCTTACACGAACATATAACCACAGTATTTGTGTACATTCTTTGTGATTAAAAAGTGCATGATTTCACAAACATTAACCATGTTTTATCTTCTATTTTTCAGCATCCTCCTTTCTTTCTTTGAGATGTGAATTTGTGTGATACTGATCATCTTCTTGTGATGTTTCAGAATGTGGATGTGGACAGAGATCCAGAGGATGCTTTACTGACTGTACCAGAACACAACTAGACAAGATCACAAGTTCTCCTCTTAATGATGACATATATTTTCCTTACTTTTAGGGCCTTCTGACCGTGGATGTAATTTTGTAGTAATTCTGTGTTGAAAGTGTTATTGTGTGAGAAATGTGAGTGTGAGAAATGTCAGAGGAGCTTGAGTTTGTTGCCCGGCCAGCCTATTTGTTTGAACCGCAAGAGGCGACTACTCTCACCTAAGCTTACGCTGCTCCTACATCCTACGTCTTGCTTTGGTTCAGAGATCACTCTTACGAACTCGACTAGACTTGTGTACGGCCATTACCGGAAGCCAATGATTATAGTTTATGAAGTTATAACTATAGATATTTTTCTTACAAAAACGCATCGCTTCACTTCGAGTCTGGAGTCATATGGATAACTATTATGATGGATGGATGCGCTTTTTAGGCTTCAAAAAACAACACTGTTTTACAACCTTGCAGTAAAAAAACGGCCAAATCTTGACAGTCACATGCCATTTCCATTAAAACCAAAGAAAACAATGCATTCTAGGTAATATTTGTAATTTTTGAGAAAATAGGCTACAGGAATATACTGTGAATTAACAGCGCTCAAAGTCGACACTCAGAGGCTGTGTTCCAAATCACACCCTATACCCTCATTTACTATCCCCTACATTAGTTCACTAATACAGTCCACTTGTGAGAGTGAATGAAAAGAAGTGAGTGAATTCAGACACTGATAAGCAGAATCACTGAAGAGGAGATAAACAAGAACAAGAATCCAGAGACTATGATGGTTATGTCAAATTCAACACTATCACTTATCAGCATTCAATGATCATCATAATTTTTTTGCCATAACAAATATGGCTTAAAAAACACAAAAAAATCATTAAAAAACGAAGTTAAAACGTCAAGGGTCAAGACCCCAACTAAAGCAAACACTGATCTCCATAATGATAACTTCAAACCAAACACTTTCAATTAAACTTCAATATCTAAATATCTGTTAATTCTCAATAAGAGCTTCTGTAAACTATGACAAAAATAAAGTAAAACTGGTTAGTAATAAGTGCAATAATATGTAATGGTTGGAAGTCAGTTGTAGTTCTTGTGTTTCTCTGTTTTCTGTTCTTCATACACTCGGTCCTTCAGTGATTCTGCTTGTTAACAGCAGGTTTTCATCACTAATGCTCAACAATCATTTACATATTCACTTACTTATCTTACTGCAGCACTGTACCAATGTTACTTTTACAGTTTTTCTGAATTGCTAAAACACATTTCTTGAAACTATCACTCACTTTCTCAAAACCTTAAACACAAAACCAAATCACTAAAGGAAAGAAGAGAACAGAAAAAGAGATGAGCAGAAACACAAGAACTACAACTGACTTCAGACACAGTTTATATGAAATCAACTGAAGGTAAAAGGACCTTAAATCTCTGAAGATCTCAGCAGAGGAGGATTAAACAACTCCACAAACAGCATTACCAGCTTCACTTATTACTTACTACCCAAACTAACTTTATTTCTGTTAGACGTCTACAAAATATCCAGCATGCATTTAGCCGATGTGGGACAGATACAGCTGATTATATCATGCATTGGGGTCAAGTCTATGCGCAGGTCCACCATCTGATCTGGATACAGCCCGGATCCGGCTGATTACAACCTTGGAATAAACAGAAAGACTAACATTAGTGTAGATGCCATTCTTCTTATGATGTAACGAGTACATCGGGTGTTAAGCCTCTGGGGTCTAAGGTGTTTTTGGGGTCCTTGAGATGTTTTGACATGCCCTGACATTTGTGCTTTTTCAGTTGCTTACATATTAATGCCAAAAGTGTCCTTACATTCTATTCATCACAAACAGGGCTACCATAATACGTGAGCAACATGTATGACACTTTTTGTAGTGACATTTTAGGAGCTTTTTTGTGATGTTCAGTATTGATACGATTATCTGAATATTTTGTTGATTGTCACCGTTGCTGAGATTCATACACTGATTTTTGATATCTGTGGGTGTCACAGGCGATTAAATTGATTAAAAAAATATTTTATGCTCATATTCTTTAAAACCTTTTAAATCATTGCTGTAGTACTGGTGGATCTAATGCAGCAA
The DNA here is from genome assembly GCF_051911475.1 of Siphateles boraxobius. NCBI lineage: Eukaryota > Metazoa > Chordata > Actinopteri > Cypriniformes > Leuciscidae > Siphateles > Siphateles boraxobius. The sequence goes on from NW_027509229.1 coordinate 1,475,370, forward strand.
GACATAATTTGTAATGTGGTAAAATATGATAATGGCACAACAGATTTGTTAAATTTGACATTTGTTAAATTTGACATTAATTTGACATTGATTCAGGCTACTTCATGATGTTTATAAAGCCATCAACAGGTAACCATCATCATGTGATCTCATTTCACTTTGGCTTCCTTTGCTACTGCAAATGTGCTTGACAAACACACTGTCAAAAAAATAACAAAAACAATACTAGGCTTATTTTATAGGCCTATTTTCCTGTGCTTGATATAACAAATATCTTATCATTAGCAGTGTTTGTGTTTGTTTATTTTTATTTATGGGCTGTATTATTTTATTATCTGGTCAAATAGTGTTTTCATGAAAAAGTATGAATAAAAATGCAAATACAAAAATACTAGATTGTAAGTCCAAACAAAATCACACAAGGCAAAAAGTTTCTGCTGCACTTCTCTCTTGAGGTTGAAATTATATTTGAAGTGGTGTTTTGATAAAGACATGACAATTGATTCATGACATTACATTCATTCAACTATTTAAAAAAATTTAACTTTTTTTTAAACCTTTGTCAACTGTTTAGTATTAAACAGTTCAAATAGCTGGTAGTACTTTCTACACTTTTTAGAACACAAATATTTTCAGTAGAAGTGCACTTATATGCCTTATAGCTATCTGATATCTGATAATGAACTAAGAACTTACATATGAACATATGTTTTCAAGCATCAATGAACGACTAAATGCAAAGGGTGCAATTTTTTAAACATCTGGGAACCTAAATTAATTTCAACGGTTGTTCAATCTGTCATTTAGCAGCTGAAGCAATCTACCAAGTGTTTGGAGTTCCACGGTCCAGCATTGTTGGCCAAATACTGCACATTGACTTGAGTCTTGGTCTTGATTCTTGGTCTATGAAAAATATCATAGAATGTGTAGTTACAAATTTATTAAATCTAATTTAGGTTCAACAGTATTTTAACTGAGAAAGTTCACACAAGAGTTTACCATTTGGAGGCATAGATGATGACATTAACCTTTTGTTACTTCTCAAGAACAGCTGGGCTTTTGCCTCTATGATAATGTTAAGGTTTAATTGCTCTAATCAGGCTGATTGGATTAGCCTTTCAAGGCTTTGAGTTACACTGTTATGCTGATCAGGGCTGGGGAATTTCTGGTAACGGGCTGACTCCGTCCATCATTTACATGCTTTGTTCAGAGTGTCTCCACCTCTATGTAAATCCCTCCCCCTTGAAAGATATAAACACTGTGTTTTAGCTATTTAGTTTGGACTTGGACGACTACAGCACAGCAACAGCAAAGTCCTCAATAAAGAGTAAACTCCTGGTCTCTGAAGGAAAAAGTTTCCAACAAATGCAAATAAAATAATAATAATAATAATAATAATAATAATAATAAAAAGCTAATAAAATAATGATTAGAAATAATAATAATAATTCAAAATGTATATATTTCTTGAAGACATGACATTGATCCAATTTACAGATTTTTAAACCTGTCAACTGTTTAGCATTACACGTTATATCAACATTGTGTCAAACGTTGAAACAACAACGAACATTATCTCAATCATACTGTATTTCAACTTTGAAGGTCAGACATGTGCCAAATAGGACTGAAAAGAAAAGTCAGTACTGTTGGCCTCAAAATGAAACTGAACACAAATATGCTAAATGAATGAAACTGCACTTTGTTCTGTACTTCTGTATCATATGCTGCAAATAAGAATTTACATAGGATTTTCCTTTAAGAAACATAAATATCCATTCTATCGTTCTTTACTTGGGCTATTTCATCATCTGAACTGATGTGCCCCTTTCAATATTCAAAAGAATATACCTTATCTCTTGTCACTAACCAACATTTATATGTAAAATACATGTTCATAATGTCTGTCTCATATTCTTTTGTATTATATAATTGCATAATTATACAAATATACTTCATTAAACATGGCTTCATATATTTGTTCCCTTTCAGTCGATAACGTCGGACGTAGTCGACGCGACTGAAATGGGATCACGCTAGGGAGCCTATCATCTTCGAGTACTATTGAACGAGCCAATGTAATTGGCGTGCATGATTCGCATCACACACTCCGCCCCCGCGGCGCGGGTATAAATACGGAAGTGGATGCACGCACTAGTTGCCTTTCGCTTCGGAGCCGATCGTTTGATGTCTCTGAGAGTGCTGTTGTCTACAACGAGCGAGTGTGTCGGTGTTCTTCAGGAAGACTCTCCCAGTGCTGGTGTTCTACAGCGCGAGTGCAGCGGTGATCGCGAGCTTTGAGCTCTCAACTGCTGTTTTAACAGCAACAAATTTCTAAATGTTTGTGTGTGTTGATGGCTGGTTAGAGGGCGGAAAAGTGAGTGCTTCACTGTTTCAGTTCTCTGTTCAGTGTTGCCGCGGTCATTTCCCTGTGTGCTCCGGCACTGGTGACGGTCCTATTTTCTGAAAGAGCAACACGGGTGCGTTTGCGTCTTTTTCAAGATGTCATTCCGCCCGTGCGTTTCTGGGTGCGGTCGTTCCCTGTCTCTCTCTGATGGTCACAACTGTTGTGTCACGTGTTTGGCTTACAGCACGCTGAGACAGCTTTTGTGGACAGCTCATGTTTTCACTGTGGGAACATGACTGTCGCAGTGTTGAGGGCGAGACTCGCCTTCGTTCGCGGAGAGCGAGTCCCCATTACCATGCCCCACCCTCGGGTGCTGTGTGGGATGGGTGACCGGAGGATAGTGTTGGATGTCCCGCCCGGTAACCATTCCCTGTGGGCTCCTCACTCCTCCCTTCCACTGCAACCACTGGAGCCTCCTGTGTTTTCTGCTGGTCCATCTGTAATGGGTGGGCCAGCGGTTTCACTCGGGGCTCCCCTGGAGGACAGGACGCCGATTGCAGCATCAGAGGGTGAGCTGACTTCTGGAGATGATGACTCGGCTGCATTGTCTCCCTCCGGGAGTTCAATGTTGCCCGAGCCGGATCCAGAATTATCAGCTATGCTGAAACGGGCCGCCGAGGCTGCCGGGCTCGAGTGGAACCTCCACCGTGTCCCGTTCAGTCTCGGTTGGAATCTGGAGTTTGGTATCTTGGGGCGGGCCGCGCTGGTTCTCAGCTCGCCGCCCCAGTGCCTTTCTTTCCCGAAATGCATGGAGAGCTTATCAGGTGGTGAACAGCATCTTTCTCTGCCAGAAACTGCCTGAATAGCTTTTCCCCCTCATTACCCTTGATGGAAGAACGGTGAAGGGTTGCGAGGTGTCCCTCCATTGGAGCGGTCTGTCGACACAGGTGCACCTGTGTCCGGCGGCCGCTGCCTTTTGGGGGGATCCTCGTCTCCCCCCTAAGGCCTGTGAGTTTCGTCCGTTCCGACGGGCAGAGCTTACAAAGCCTGTGGGCAAGCCCCTTCCTCTTGCGTGCCATGGCGTTGCTGCAGGCTAGGGCACCCATGGCATGCACGAGGGTAATCCAGACCGTGCGCTCATAGGTGAGCACCGCACTGCATCCGACCTCACCCTCCGGGGTACGGGTGTCGTAGCGTGCGTGATCGGTCTGGCGATGTCCACCTTGGTGGTCCAGTAGCGCCTTCGTTGGCTCAGCCTGGTTGGTATGGCGGATGCGGACAAGGTTCGGTTCCTGGTCTCCCCAATTTCCCAGGTTGGGCTGGTCGGCGACGCGGTGGAGAACTGCATCAAACAGTTCTCTGCCGCTCAAGCGCAGACGGAGGTCATCCGGCACATCCTGCCCCGGTGGCCAGCTGCTGCCTCCACCCGCCGCCGGTGGCAGCTCCTCCGCCTGCTCGTCGCCGTGGGCGTTCTCCGGCCGCCGCTCCTGCTGGCCCTCCGCAGCAGCCTCCACCCAGGCCTCAGCAGGGAGCCGGCCGCAGTAGAGACGCCCAGCCCGCTCCAGGCGCTGCCAAGCCAGGTGGCAAGCGACAGCGAAAGCATTCCGGAGCGGGCCGCCCAGGAATGGATGAGATGCTCTTGGAGTGGCACGATCACTCCCTCCCCCCGGGTGAGGGCCGGGTGGAGCCTTTGTTTGTGTGTGTGTCTGTTCCGCCGCTGGCTCCCTAAAAAAAAAAAAAAAAAAAAAGCGGAGCAAGCGGTACCCACACTTCAAAGAGAGAGCAATTTCATCTGTTCCTGGGTCCCAAGAGGGCCAGTCTGGCGGGTGTGACCCTGTATAGCCTTACACCCCTCAGCTCCCCCTTGGTCGCCAGCAGGCAGCTTGGTGCGTTCGAGGACCCGGTCATCCGCCTTCTCACGCGCCCCCTGCCGCTTGTGGAGACAGGTAAGTGTTGCACAGCACACTAACACCACTCTCTCTACTTTGCTGCCCCACCTCAGGCTCGGCTACCCCGCTCAAGTCAGTGATAGTCATCACATTAGGTGTTGAGCAGACGTGCTCCTGAAAATTCAGTGATATTCATCACACCGAGTGTTGAGCAGTGCTCCTGACTTGTGCGTGCTTATCTTATCCTGCTGGCGAAGGATTTGATATAGCCGCTCCTCCAGCCGGTACGAAGGCCAGTTGTAAACTCGTTCTTCGTGCTACTAGGTGGTGGGTCGTGACCATCTTGGCCCAAGATTGGTCTGCAGCTTTGACCTGAAAGACATGTGCTTCAGATCTCTACCTCCCGCACCGCAGGCCATCCTGTGTGTTGCGTCTAAGGGTGGAGTATCAGTACAGTGTCCTTCCCCTCGAGTGCTCCAGAGCCCGTTGGGTCTTCAGGTCAACTGGAAGAGAGTAATCTCGCCCACGGGCTGAGTATCTCTTTTCTAGTTTTGGAGAGGTACTCGGTCCAACATGTCTCTCCAATGAGAATGTGTTCAGCTGGTGTTGAAGTGAGAAAGGGTCCCACTGAAAGAACTTTCAGAGGCTCCTGGGGTATATGGTAGTCGCAGCCTTTGGCTCCCTCCATATGTGACCGCTTCAGCGCTAGCTTCACGATCGAGTCCCGAGGTGACCGTGGCAGAGCAGCTCACCCTGTGTGACTATAGTTCATCCCGGTCTGCTGCCAAACCCTCTTCAACAGAGCGGCCATGTACAAAGGGCGTGTTTTAACGGGGGCCTGGGCGACCCCCGACTACACGGGCATTCGTGCCTCGAGTTGTTAGACATTGCGACCGTTGCGCAAGCTTCCCTTGCATGTCACAAACTCACCCGTCACCTCCTCCTTGGAGTCAGACGCTTCTGATGGCGCCTTATTCCACTCCTCCTGCTTACTCAATCGTGCCGCCATCGAGCCTCACGACAGTTATAGCCAGGGCAAGTGGAGACTCCATCCCCTGGGTCCGGCTGGGTCATGACCATTCCGGGGCCGCTCAGTTGCCCCCCCGGTTTTATTTTTCCGCCAGTGTTTGGGTAAACCGAGCGGACTACCCTTGGACAAACACTGGGACTCAGCGGCCCCAGGGGCCCGCAGAAATGCGTTTAACCCCAGTGAGCCTTCTAAAAGTGACTGCGACTCATGGTTGCCTTGCGCCTGCAAGTCAGTGAAATCATCACTCTTCATGTTGAGCAGATTTGCTCCTGAAACTCAGTGAAGTTCATCGCACTCTGGTGTTGAGCAGCAATGCTCCTGTAGCTCAGTGAGTCCATCACAGGTAACTCAGTGAATTCATCACACGCAGTGCTGAGCAGAAATGCTCCTGGTGCTCAGTGAAGTTCCTCGCACTCAAGTGTTGAGCAGAAATGCTCCTGAAGCTCAGTGAGTTTATCACACTCAGGTGTTGAGCAGTAATGCTCCTGAAGCTCAGTGAACTTGTCACACTCAAGTGCTGAGCAGAAATGCTCCTGTCGCTCAGTGAGGTTCTTCGTACTCAAGTGTTGAGCAGAAATGCTCCTGAAGCTCGGTGAGTTTATCACACTCAGGTGTTGAGCAGGAATGCTCCTGAAGCTCAGTGAACTTGTCACACCCAAGTGCTGAGCAGAAAATGCTCCTGAAGCCCAGTGATCTTCACATGTTGTGTTGAGCAATGCTCCTGTCTTTTGCGCCCGTCACTTGCACCTACGTGCCATGTCAGGAGAGGAACAGGTCTTCATAGTTGCCACTCATTGGCCCAACTAGACCTGGTTCCCTTCAACAGCCTTCCTGACTTCCCCTGGATTCGGGGACGGGGCACGAGGGCACACGCGTTCTTCCCCCGGAGATTCCGGGCGGTCTTACATCCGAACGCGGAGGTTCAGGTGGCTATCACAAGAACATGTGTTAGTTACCATCACTTCTGCGAGCACCCCCTAGAATTGGGTAGCGTGCTTACGCCTTTAGAAGTGGAACCTAGTCGTTGAGTGCGTCTTCTCCCCTGAGGAGATCCTGAAAGCTTTCGATCACTTCAGTGCTCTCTTTCCTGCAAAATGGGTTGCAGTAGGCTGTTTTCCTAAATCACCCTCAAAATGATGTTGCCTCGGTGTTTAAACGACGCTCATCGTGTTGCAGAAGTATGCAGAAGCACGTTCTGATCGTCAGGTTCCTGAGGAGCAAGGTCTTGTAAATCCTTGTGTCCCTCTTTATCCTCTTGGGCCTTGTCCCTGGTGCGACTGCACTGCAGAGACCGCCCCTGAGCCACTGCAGGTAGTGAGTTAAAAATTCTGTTATATCAGTTCTCCTGCTCGCGTGGTCTCTACTAGAGGGTAGGGACTTGCTCGCTTTCGGTCAACGTATTGTGCCTGGAGTCTGGGCCGGCTAACTCTCACAAGCTGAGATCCCGGCTCGGATTGTGCCCAAGGTTCCTACCTCTCCCGTAATAGGAGCAGGTGGTGAGCCTGCAAGCGCTGCCCTGGAGGAGGCAGATCCAGCCCTGGCTTCTCTGTCCGATTCGCTTGGACGTGTACAGAATGCAAGTCATAGACCTCAGACCAGCTCTTCAAATATCTGTGGAATTCAGCAGAGAGGGAAGGCTGTTTCCATGCAAAGTTGCACTTAGTGCTTGCCTTCATTTCGGCAAAGATCCGAGATGCAACATGTCCACTTAGGTGTTGAGCTCCTCTATGATGAGTGTAAAGTGCTCCGCCTGGGCGTTGACGATATACTTTGCTAAACAGATTCTAGAGTTGGGGGCTGGACGACACCTAGTTGAACCGCTGCTTCCCGTGGGCTCCCTTCTCATGAAGCCAGTTTCACCGTGAGCCCGGTTCAAGTGTCGGCTTGCTGCGCCATTCCCCTCCTATGGACTGGATACGTGCGCCTTTCTACTCCAGTTGAGTTCCCTTAAAATTGAACCCTGTTGAGTTCCTCCACACCCCTCCGACGTCGGACGTGCGGAACGTCTGGTGTTAGGCCTGTGGAACCTGTGTTAGGCTGGGTCCATATGTTGCGGTCCCTTCGGTGACCCCATATGTGTATTCTTCCACGATACGGCTCCCTGCGGTGAGCCCGTGTCTTCCCTCGGCAGAGTCTCTCTGCCGTCACTGTCCGGTGTGTCTCCCCCCGTCTTAGGCTGGAGCCACCCCAGTGACATTCCATATGTTAGACTGCCCGGTTTCCGCCCAGTTCATATGTGTATTCTCCACATTTCCTCCCTCGGGTTGGATGTGGCTTCCGCAGCGTCCCTTCCTTCCAACGTACGGGGAACGCTTTCCCAGTGGTCCTGTAGGAACAGCAGTGACTTCCCTGGCCTAAGCCCTGTCCTTCCCCGCCTTAAGTTTGCGGGGGCATCAGGAGGCTTTGGTTTAGGCACTGGAAGGTGGCAGCGTTAGTGGCGTGTTCAATGGTTGATCCCATTTCAGTCGCGTCGACTACGTCCGACGTTATCGACTGAAAGGGAACGTCCTGGTTGCGTATGCAACCCACCGTTCCCTGAAGGAGGGAACGGAGGACGTAGTCCCCTTGCCACTACCGCTGGACCACCGCTGACCCCGGGTTACTCTCGGCTCCTCAGCGAAAAGCAACTAGTGCGTGCATCCACTTCCGTATTTATACCCGCGCCGCGGGGGCGGAGTGTGTGATGCGAATCACGCACGCCAATTACATTGGCTCGTTCAATAGTACTCGAAGATGATAGGCTCCCTAGCGTGATCCCATTTCAGTCGCGTCGACTACGTCCTCCGTTCCCTCCTTCAGGGAACGGTGGGTTGCATACGCAACCAGGACGTTACTCTTCATACATTTTAATATGTTATTTTTATTTTATTTTATTTATTTAACATGGACATACAATTACATTGGACGAACCATATGCATTTGTTTAAGTGTTTTAGCACAAATGCTAATTTTCAACACCTGTCCACGGGAGGCTTTTGGAAATAAAATACAATGAAACTAGTAAGCAGAATAATACTAACAATATTAACAGAAAAGGATAGCTAAAATATACCATATAATTACAGAGAAAATGAAAAAGAAAAACAAATTGCATACATAAATTATAAAACAGAAGCATCAGAGTCAGAGAATATCATTAGTTCTTCATGCGAGCACCACTGTTTAGTTTTTAACCATTGTTTAAGTCCTCTGTTGAAAGCTTTGCCATCGGTCTCTACTTTTAAATCAGTAGGCAGAGCATTCCAGAGTGTTGGCCCCTTTACTGAGAAGGCAGACTGACCAAAGGAGGTCTTACACTTTGGGACTAAACAGTCACCTCTGATAGTGGCTTGTGTGTTCGCCCCCTGAGAGCTATGGACTGTTACTTATCAGAACGTAAATGCTGTTTTATTTAATACTATGTTATTACACTGTTAATACAAGTGAATGTGCATATGTGTTCTCTCTTTGTTTTCTCTCTCTCTCCCTGTCACTTCACCCTCATTTGAGAGTAACAGGTGCAGCTGTTACTAAAAGGGCGGGGCTGATTGGACTCATCGGATGGATATAAGCTGTTTGGGGCGCTTGTTCATCGAGTTCCCCCTCCTCCGGAGTCGAAAGGGGTCGGAGTAACCCGGCAGGAGGCGAGTTACCCGACTTAGTTTGGGCGCAGATAGGACACGAAGACACGAAATGGCGGATATCACGTTCTCTAGTAGGCCACCAAAACCTTTGACGAATGACGGCCAGAGTACCCCTGACACCAGGGTGAACGGCTATTCTGGAAGAATGACCCCAACGAAGAACCGCTGGACAAACGGATACAGGAACGAATAGTAAATGTTTTGGACACTGTCGAGGAGTGACAGCACGGTTCAGGGCCTGTTTAACCACCCGTTCGAGAAACAGTAACCCCCCAAACAGTAACCCCAACCATACAGCTAGGGGGAAGGATGTTCTCCTTGGTTGAGGTGTTCTCTGAGGAGTCGAAAAGGCGGGAAAGGGCATCAGGCTTTAAGTTCTTAGAGCCGGGTCTATAAGAAATAGTGAAATTGAAACGGCAGAAAAAAAGAGCCCAACGAGCCTGACGAGCATTAAGTCTCTTAGCGGACCGAATGTACTCAAGATTTCGATGATCAGTCCAGACTATGAACGGATGCGACGCTCCCTCCAACCAATGTCGCCACTCTCCCAACGCCAACCGAATGGCCAACAACTCACGATTACCCACGTCGTAGTTGCGCTCAGTAGACGAGAGACGATGCGAAAAGAACGCACACGGGTGAACCTTATTGTCCAGGGGCGAGCGCTGCGAAAGCACCGCGCCTACCCCCACGTCAGAAGCGTCGACCTCGACGATGAACTGTCTCTCGACCTCAGGTTTAATAAGGATGGGGGCGGTGGTCAATAGGGTCTTCAAGCGGTCAAACGCAGCCTGGGTCGTCTTGGTCCAAGCAAAACGGGACTTGACCGAGGTGAGCGCAGTAAGAGGAGCGGCAACCTGACTAAAGTTCCGAATAAACCGTCGGTAAAAATTAGCGAAGCCTAAGAAGCGTTGGAGAGCGATACGTGAATCGGGCACGGGCCAATCAATGACGGCTTGGACTTTAGAAGAATCCATACTTATTCCATCGGCGGAAACGACAGACCCCAGAAAAGTAACGGACCGAGAATGGAAAGTGCATTTCTCGGCCTTAACAAAGAGGCGGTTCTCTAAGAGACGCTGCAGGACACGACGAACATGCATGACGTGCACCTGGAGAGAGGGTGAGAAGATAAGTATGTCGTCAATGTAAACAAACACGAAGACGTTAAGCATATCTCTCAGAACATCATTAACCAGAGCCTGAAAAACGGCTGGGGCGTTGACCAACTCGAACGGAAGGACTCGATATTCAAAGTGACCGAGGGGCGTGTTAAACGCGGTCTTCCATTCATCTCCCTCTTTAATACGTACTAAATGGTACGCATTACGCAGATCTAGTTTTGTGAAACCTTCGCCCCCTGCAAGATCTCGAAAGCAGAAGACATGAGGGGCAAGGGGTACCGGTTCTTTACTGTGATGTCATTCAACCCCCGATAATCAATGCAGGGGCGTAAGGACCCGTCCTTTTTCTTCACAAAAAAAAATCCAGCGCCAGCAGGAGAGGAGGAAGAAACCATGGTACCAGCCGCGATAGACTCGGAAAGATACTTCTCTAATGCCATACGCTCGGGGGCTGATAAAGAGTACAATCGTCCGCGAGGAGGAGTGGTACCAGGAAGGAGATCGATAGAGCAATCATAAGGTCGATGGGGAGGGAGAGAAGTGGCCCGGGAGCGACTGAACACCGCCCGCAGATCGAGGTACTCCCCCGGCACTCCAGACACATCCCAAGCCTCCTCCTGAAACACAGAAACAGAAGAAACAGGAGAAACAGCAGACACTAAACACTCAACATGACAAGACAAGCTCCAAGAAAGAACAGAGCTGTTAGTCCAATTAATATGGGGATTGTGTTTAGCTAGCCAAGGATGGCCTAAAACTATGGGTGTAAAAGGAGAATGAAAAATAAAAAAAGAAATTGTCTCTTGATGGTTTCCTGATATGGTGAGACTCACCGGCTGAGTGATACGACGAACCTTAGAAATGATGCTACCGTCCAGAGCGAGCACAGGGGTAGAGTCTTTAAGGTAAGAAAAATGAATACCCTGTCTTTGGGCCCACTCCTCGTCGATAAAACTAGCCTCAGCACCAGAGTCTATAAGGGCCAAACAAGATGCCGAAGAGGATGACCAGCGGAGAGTGACCGGAAAGGTGGTGCGTGTCCCGGTCTTGGATGTGGGGAAGAAAGAAGTTGCGCTCGCCAGTACTCCCCTGATTACTGACGAGCTCTGGCTTTTACTGAGCAGGACGACACAAAGTGACTACCCGAGCCACAGTAGAGGCAGAGACGATTAAGTATCCGTCGTTGACGTTTAGCTGTTGAAATGCGGATTCCTCCCAGCTGCATAGGCTCAGTATCTGACTCACCGTGAGTAGCAATGTAAAGAGTAGGCGGGGTTATAGGTCGTTCAGACCTCGAGCTCCGAGCGTGGCGACGCATCTGGAAGCGCTTGTCTAGGCGAATAGCCAACTCCACCAGCTGATCAAACTGGTCAGGAATCTCACGGGCATAAATCTTGTCCTTAAGGCTGGGGTTAAGTCCTTCTAGAAAGTGAGCAACAAGAGCTGGTTCATTCCAGCCAGACGAGGTGGCCAGGGTGCGAAACTCTATGGCATATTCTGCAGCAGAACGACCTCCCTGTAGCAACACAGCGAGCACACGAGAAGCCTCTTGTCCATGTACAGAGCGATCGAACACCTTGATCATCTCCCGTTTGAACAGCTCAAAATCCTCAGTGAGATCCGAAGCCATCTCCCAGACGGCAGTCCCCCACTCACGTGCTCTTCCTGTGAGGAGCGAGATCACGTAGGCGATGCGGGCACGGTCCCGTGCGTAGGTGGTTGACTGTAGGGAAAACACCACCTCACATTGAGTGAGAAAAGAGCGGCATGCAGTGGGCTCACCGGCATAGCATGGAGGGTTGTTGATCCTGGGCTCAACTGGGATGTCACGGGAAACAGGTGTCTCAAGATGACGGCGATGAAGACGCATAGACAATTCGGTAACCTGAGCAGCCAAACCCTCCACGGCACGACGGGTCCCAGAGATCTCCTCGTCGTGTCTCCCCAGCATAGCTCCCTGGGCCTCGATAGCCGCACGAAAAGGTGCCTCCTCCGCTGGGTCCATCGTGGTCAGTTTATTCTGTCACAGTTCGAACAGAGGACCCAAAAGCAGAGGTAATGCAAATAACAGAGTTTATTTCTTTGTAACTGGAAATAAGGAGACTGCCGTCAATGGACGCAGATCTGACAAAAACGAAAACAATAATGCTGTCCTAGTAAATAGTTGGTTCAGCGCCGGCAAGGAGGCGAGCAGCAACTGAGAACTCCTCCCGTGTCCAATGTATGAAACTCACGGATGGCAGGAAAGCTGGTGATCCTCAGACAGCAGATGACCTGGGTAGAGAAAAATGGTGAATCTCCAAACAACTCTCACATACCTCGACAGGACAGGACAGTACAGGATGCAGAAACTCATGAGATAATATATTGGTTGGTATGTAAACGAAGAGACAAAGCGAAAGCTCAACGTATAACAATAAACTGACAAGGAAGCAGAGAAAACAGTGACTAGAAGTAGTCGAGTAAATTAGAGAGGAAGCGAGCACAGGTGAGACAGGATCAGTGTAAGTGTTAATTGCTATGGGAAACAGCTGCGAGAAGAGAGATAGGGGAAAACCATGAATGGGAGCAACTAAGTGTGTGCGCAGCGCGAAGGCTGAGAAAATGATGAACAGCTGGGCGTGTGTACGTGTGTAACACTACGGAAATAGAGAGGAAAGAAGCTGATTCATGACAGAAACAGTCTGTAAGGACATCATGTAGCTTTTAAACCTTCTTGGGGACCCTCTGACCAGAAAAAAGTTCAAAAGGTCCCATATTGACTACTGTCTGGCGGACTTGACTTGACTTACTTATTAACATCAGAAAGAGTCTGTAAGGACATAATGTAGCTTTTAAACCTTCTTGGCGACCCTCTGACCAGAAAAAAAGTTCAAAAGGTCCCATATGGTCTACTGTCTGGCGGACTTGACTTGACTTGACTTACTTATTAACATCAGAAAGAGTCTTGGGGACCCTCTGACCAGAAAAAAAGTTCAAAAGGTCCCATATGGACAGTAGTCTGGTGGACTTGACTTTTTATCTTGACTTACTTATTAACATCAGAAACAGTCTCTAAGGACATCATGTAGCTTTTAAACCTTCTTGGGGACCCTCTGACCAGAAAAAAAGTTGAAAAGGTCCAATATGGACTACTGTCTGAAGGACTTGACTTGACTTACTTATTAACATCATAAACAGTCTGTAAGGACATCATGTAGCTTTTAGACCTTCTTGGGGACCCTCTGACCAGAAAAAAAGTTCAAAAGGTCAATATATGGACTACTGTCTGGCGGACTTGACTTGACTTGACTTGACTTACTTATTAACATCAGAAACAGTCTGTAAGGATATCATGTAGCTTTTAAACCCTCTTGGGGACCCTCTGACCATAAAAAAAGTAAAAAAGGTCCCATATGGCCTACTGTCTGGCGGACATGACTTGACTCGACTTACTTATTAACATCAGAAAGTGTCTGTAAGGACATCATGTAGCTTTTAAACCTTCTTGGGGACCATCTGACCAGAAAAAAAGTTCAAAAGGTCAATATATGGCCTACTGTCTGGCGGACATGACTTGACTTACTTATTAACATCGGAAAGAGTCTTTAAGGACATCATGTAGCTTTAAGAACTTCTTAGGGATCCTCTGACCAGAAAAAAAGTTCAAAAGGTCCCATATGGTCTACTGTCTGACGGACTTGACGTGACTTGACTTGACTTATTAACATCGGAAAGAGTCTGTAAGGACATCATGTAGATTTTAAACCTTCTTGGGGACCCTCTGACAAGAAAAAAAGTTCAAAAGGCAAGGCAAGGCAAGGCAAGTTTATTTATATAGCACATTTCATACACAATGGTAATTCAAAGTGCTTTACATAGAAGAAATTAAAGTAATCAAAAGAAATCAGAATAATTAAAACAGTTTAGAATAAAAGATAAAATACAGAAATAATCAAATGAAATCAGAATAATTAAAACATAAAATAAAATACAGTGCAAACAATCTGACGAACAGTGGCACAGTGCTCATTCAGTAAATGCACAGCTAAACAGATGTGTTTTGAGTCTGGATTTGAATGTGACTACTGTAGGAGCACATCTGATCTCTTCTGGAAGCTGGTTCCAGCTGCGGCTGGCATAGTAGCTAAAAGCAGACTCGCCATGCTTAGAGTGAACCCTTGGTATTTCTAGCCGATGTGATCCTAATGATCTGAGTGATCTGTTGGGTTTATATTCACTGAGCATATCTGCAATGTATTGAGGTCCTAGGCCATTGAATGATTTATATACCAGTAATAATACTTTAAAATCAATCCTAAATGTAACAGGCAGCCAGTGTAAAGTCCTGAGGACTGGTGTGATGTGTTCATATTTTCTGGTTCTGCTCAGAATCCTAGCAGCAGCGTTCTGTATGAGCTGCAACTGTCTTATGGTCTTTTTGGGAAGGCCAGTGAGAAGTCCATTACAATAATCCACCCTACTGGTGATGAAAGCATGCACAAGTTTTTCTAAGTCTTGACTGGAAACAAAGCATCTAACTCTTGCAATATCTTTCAGGTGATAGTATGCTGATTTAGTTATTGCTTTGACATGACTACTGAAACTAAGGTCTGACTCTAGAGACACACCCAGATTCCTGACTTGATTTTTAGTTGTTTGACCCCTAGACTGAAGGTATGCGTTCACCTTGAGAACTTCATCTTTGTTTCCAAACGCAATGACTTCAGTTTTGTCTTTGTTTAACTGAAGAAAGTTTTGGCACATCCAATTGTTTACTTCATCAATGCATTGGCAAAGGGAGTGTCATGATTAGGTCTGTGAGTTCTAGTATTTTGGCAGGATCATGACAGACCCATGTTCTGTGTGCAAGCACATGGCCTTGTGTTTTGGTCATGTGCTTGTGTTGTCTCGTCTCGTTACCCCGCCCCCTTGTTATCCTGATTCTGTCATTAGTGTTTCACCCGTGTCACCTGTTATGTTTGATTAGTCTTCCTATTTAATCCACTTGTGTTTGCCGTCTTGTGTCGGTTCATTGTTATACGTTGATCGTGAGTACCCTGTGTACATCTAGTCATTGTTAGCATCTCTTGAAGTCTTGTTTGTTTTCTTGTTCATTTGTTTCCCAGTTTAGTCTAGTCAGTCTGGTATTCTGTGTTCCATCTGTTTTGCCCCCTCGTGGGTTTTGTTTTCCTGTTTTTGTCATTAAACCGTGTCTTATTTTATACTGTCTGCGTTTGGGTTTATCTCCACATCTCACCGTGACAGAATGAACCGACTCATTCTGAACCCAGCGGACAGTATGTCATCCCCACAACAACAACAATCAGCTGACCAGGAACTATGGTGGCAGTCAGCTATCAACGACAGCAAGTTGGGCAAGCTTCCTTTCCCTCCCCAGGGAGAGAGGTCCCTGAGAGGATATGCTCAGGCCGTGGAGGCAAAGAGAAATTTTTTACCGGAGAGCCTGGTTAACCGTTACCTCATCGCGGGTCTCAAAGTTCCTCCACCTCTGGCGGAACGGGAGAGGCTGGCCCACCGCCCGTTCCGGGACATGGTGGACTGCTTGGTTCGTCGGGAGTCACAGGGTCCCATGGTGTCGTCACCTCCTGCCTGTCTGCCGGTGATCCCGGAGGATCTGAGGTTAGGCTTCGTGAGGCTTGGAGAACAGACTCGTCCCAGTTCGACTCCCGAGGCATCATCGGCTCCGCGAATCAGGAGGAAGAAGAGGAGGAGACCTGCGTCTGCCCAGCCAGAGCCAGTTCACGTCCCGTCTGTCCAGCTAGAGACTGTTCACGCCCCGTCTGTCCAGCTAGAGACTGTTCACGCCCCGTCTGCCTTCCTGAGCTGGGACTATCTGGAGCGTCTGGCTCGGATCTTAGAGAGGCCGGTGTTTGGTGTTTCGGAGCTGAACCCAGTGCCTGTTCCAGAGCCCGCTACGGCAAGCGCTGGTCCAGAGCCCGCTACGGCAAGCGCTGGTCCAGAGCCCGCTACGGCAAGCGCTGTTCCAGAGCCCGCTACGGCAAGCGCTGTTCCAGAGCCCGCTACGGCAAGCGCTGTTCCAGAGCCCGCTACGGCAAGCGCTGTTCCAGAGCCCGCTACGGCAAGCGCTGTTCCAGAGCCCGCTACGGCAAGCGCTGTTCCAGAGCCCGCTACGGCAAGCGCTGTTCCAGAGCCCGCTACGGCAAGCGCTGTTCCAGAGTCGGTCGCCGTGAGCGCAGCACCCAGTCCTGTCCCATCACCAACCATGTTCCCCGTCAGAAGTCCCCGGACTGTCTCCTCGTGTGTCCCTGTCTCTACTGCCCCCGTACTCCCGTTTGTTTCCCCCGTCATGGTTCAACCTAGGACTGTTTCTCCGTCTACTCACACCACTCCACCCAAGTCCGTTCGGGTCCCCCGTCCTAAGCCCACACCCTGTAGTTCCAAGATCACCGTCCCGCCCACCCACCCTGGATTCTCGCTCAAAGACTCTGTTGTCCCTCCGCCTCCCCTTCCTTGTTTATTTTTTCTGATGTTTCACCCCAACCCGGTCATTGTTCACGCTTGTATGCCCCTGTTATTATTTGTCATGTTTTGTTGGGTCTGGTCTATGTCTCTGTCAGTCTTGTCCCGCGTTTAATGTCTCCTTGGGGAGCGTCTGGTAGCCGCTTTTTAAGGAGGGGGTACTGTCATGATTCTGCCATCAGGTCTGTGAGTTCTAGTATTTTGGCAGGATCATGACAGACCCATGTTCTGTGTGCAAGCACATGGCCTTGTGTTTTGGTCATGTGCTTGTGTTGTCTCGTCTCGTTACCCCGCCCCCTTGTTATCCTGATTCTGTCATTAGTGTTTCACCCGTGTCACCTGTTATGTTTGATTAATCTTCCT
Organism: Siphateles boraxobius; assembly: GCF_051911475.1. Taxonomy (NCBI): domain Eukaryota; kingdom Metazoa; phylum Chordata; class Actinopteri; order Cypriniformes; family Leuciscidae; genus Siphateles; species Siphateles boraxobius. The sequence goes on from NW_027509229.1 coordinate 1,492,229, forward strand.
ATTTAACCCCCTTGTGTTTGCTGTCTTGTGTCGGTTCATTGTTATACGTTGATCGTGAGTACCCTGTGTACATCTAGTCATTGTTAGCATCTCTTGAAGTCTTGTTTGTTTTCTTGTTCATTTGTTTCCCAGTTTAGTCTAGTCACTCTGGTATTCTGTGTTCCATCTGTTTTGCCCTCTCGTGGGTTTTGTTTTCCTATTTTTGTCATTAAACCGTGTCTTATTTTATACTGTCTGCGTTTGGGTTTATCTCCACATCTCACCGTGACAGGGAGTCAATGGGGCTGTAATCGTTAGGCGATAGGGCTAAGTAGAGCTGTGTGTCGTCTGCATAGCTATGGTAAGCGATTTGGTTCTTTCTCATTATTTGGCTCATTGGGAGCATGTACAGGTTGAATAGGAGTGGCGCAAGAATTGAGCCTTGCGGGACTCCGCATGTCATGGATGTCCACTCAGACTTATGGTCTCCTATACTCACATAATAATCTCTGCCTCCTAAGTATGACCTGAACCATTTTAGGACTATCCCAGAAAGCCCGACCCAGTTTTCCAGCCTGTCAACAAGTATTTTGTGATCGACAGTGTCAAATGCAGCACTGAGGTCGAGTAGTACCAGCACTGATAATTTGCCTGTATCAGTATTTAAGCGAATATCATTTATTATTTTTATGAGCGCGGTCTCTGTACTGTGGTGCGGTCGGAAACCAGATTGAAAATGGTCAAAGTATCCATTCGAGCTTAAGAATTTGTTCAGCTGATTGAAGACAACTTTTTCAATGATCTTGCCTATGAAAGGAAGATTTGAGATCGGTCTATAGTTGTTTAATATGGTCTTATCCAGATTGCTCTTTTTCAGGAGGGGCTTGACAACAGCAGTTTTCAGGGAGGTCGGAAAACTCCCAGAGAGAAGTGAGGCATTTACCACTTCTAGGAGATCTGCTTCTAAGCTGTGTAACACATTTTTGAAAAAAGATGTGGGAAGTGCGTCAAGGGCGCAGGTTGATGTTTTTAGGTGCTGTACGGTTTCTTCCAAAATTTTGCCATCAATTTCTTCGAAATCAGACATAGTGGCTACTTTCTCAGGCTGTTGTCTGATCTGCCTGACCCCAGCGCAACTCAAGGATGAGCTGATCACCTTTCTGATATTATTGATTTTCTCAGAGAAGAAAGAAGCAAACTCACTGCACTTTCTCACTGAGAGCATTTCACTGGGAATCTGGCTTGGGGGGGTTTGTCAGTCTCTCTACAGTAGCAAAAAGAGTGCGTGTGTTGTTTATATTGCTGTTTATAATATTCGAGAAGAAAGTCTGTCTAGCTTTGCTTAGTTCCTTATTGAAAGCATGGATGCTGTCTTTGTAGATGTTATAATGGACTACAAGTTTTGTCTTCCGCCACATGCACTCTGCTTTTCTGCATTGTCTTTTCATATTTTGCACTGCTGTTGAGTTTCTCCAAGGTGCTTTTTGTCTGCCACTCTTCTTCCTGACTTTCACAGGAGCAATATCATCAATTACACTCTTAACTTTTGAGTTAAAAGAATCAAGGAGAAAATCAACAGAGTCAGCAGATATGCTTGGTGTTAAAGATATAGCCTTCATAAATAGTACACTAGTGTTCTCATTTAAGCATCTCTTCTTGACAGACACATATCTAGCTTCAATGGCAGGAGAGATCAATATATCAAAGAAAATACAAAAATGATCAGACAGTGCTACATCCTTAATAACAATTGATGAAATGTTTAGACCCTTACTGATAAGTAAATCTAGAGTGTGTCCACGATTATGTGTGGGTCCATGTACATGCTGAGTCAGATCAAAAGTTTTTAAAACAGTTTTGATTTCTTTTGCCATATTGTTTTCTGCATTCTCTATGTGAATGTTAAAATCTCCAGCAATGGCAAAGCAGTCAAACTCTGAGGAAATTGTTGATAACAGTTCTGTTAAGTTCTCAGCAAAAGCTAGAGAATATTTTGGAGGCCTGTAAACAATGATAAGTAAAATGCGTGGAGCACCTTTTAACACAATACCCAGATATTCGAAAGACGGGTAATTCCCAAATGATATTTGCTTACATTGATAGACATCTTTATAAAGAGCAGCCAAACCTCCGCCTCTTCTGACAGCTCTGCAGACACTCATAAAAGTAAAGTTAGGAGGGGCTATTTCATTGAGGACTGTTGCACTGCAACTTTCTTCTAGCCAAGTTTCATTTAGCAACATAAAATCCAGGTTGTATGTGGTTATTAAGTCGTTGGCTAAAAGTGATTTATTTTTAAGTGAACGGATGTTTAAAAGTGCTAACTTAACAGTCTTACTTTTTGGCCGAAGAGCTCTCACAGGGGGAGGGAGAGGGCGAGCTGGGCCCGTAGGCTTTGGTGGTTGTGGGGCCTGGCATTTTTTGGTTGGTATCTGGGGGCTCGCAGCAAAAGAGTGGGACAGTCTGGTTCCAGCATGCACCAGTTGTTCCATTTTCTCTGAGAAGCACAGAAGTGGAGATGCTGGAGAGAGTGATAATGTTTCCGGTGAGAAGGATTGTTGCTCTGGTGTTATTGGAGGCTGTAATATGCTGTCCTGGTTTCCCTGGCTGTTTTCCAGAAAGTCGTCCTTGGGTGCTGTATCTTGGAGCAGTGCTGGTATGTCCCAGTCTGTCTGTGGTGAGCTCTGTGGGCAGGGCTCAGCTGAGATTGTGTCCGTGAGCAGAGGTTGTTGTGGCTGAGTGGTGTTATCACTGTCCTTGTGTGATGTGTCAACCGCGGGTCCATTCAGGTGCTGAAGTGAAATCCTGTGGTCATTCCTACTGTATCCAGGTGTGTGTGTGCCATTCAGTTTGAGTGGATTGGCACACATTGCAGAAGGATGACGGAGGGAGAAGTAGATATTGTCCTTTAGCACTCTTGAAACAAGTTTGTTTGGGTGGTGGCCATTCTGTTGAAACAGTTGCCTCTGACTCCAGAAAAGATTGAAGTTGTCAATAAAGTTCACTCCTTTTATATTGCAGGTTTTTTGCAGCCATGCATTAAGCCCAAGCAACCGTGAAAACCTATTTGTTCCTCTTGCTGGGAGTGGTCCACTGATGAATGTTTGAACTTTTAAGTGTTTCAAAAAGTTCATTGAAATCCTTTTTAAGAAGTTCCGACTGCTCTTTATGAATATCATTCTTCCCCACATGAATGATGAGTCGATTTGCAGTCTTATGTTTCATCAGAATGTTCTCAAGTTCCCTGTTTACATCAGATGTTGTTGCTTGTGGAAGGCAGCACGTTGTTGTATTCCTGCTATTAATGTTTCTGATTACGGAGTCGCCCACTATCAGAGTCCTGGGCTCGGCTGCACTGTGAGCTGAGTGCCGCTGTCTGGTCGACCTTGAGCCCCAGTTGGCATCAGTGTTAGCTACTGGCTGATTCAGTCTGTGTGCGATCACATTCATCAAATTTGGGGATTCCTCATTCATTAATACTTCAAATCTGTTCTCAAGATGTATAGGCGGTGGTAGGAGACCAGTGTTTGCAGTCCTTGTCAGAGCAGTATCTGGGGTAGAGGATGCTACTGCAGTAATATGTGATGCTCGTGACAATCTGATGTCTCGAGTGCCTTTGGGTCTCGCACCCTGTTTGTACCATCGATTAGTAAAACGATCGGCTTGTTTCTCTACACTCAGTATGGCCTGTCGAGAAACACTAGATTCATGGGACTCACCGGCTGTATGCTGAGGACGTCCATGACGAAGCTCTGTTGTGTGTTCCGTCTGGTTTGGTGGTCCCGCAATTAACTTTGTTTCAAGAATTGCAATCCTTTGTAAAAGTCTGTGGCAGTTGGAGCAGCAAGTAGATTCCAGAGGAGGCATTTTCTTATCCTTATGAATGTAGGCAGTTGTGTTTTCTCTTCCCCGGAATGTAAGCTTTCAGTGGGAGGCTGGTCGAATAAAATAATTCTGCTCTTTTTTTGTAGTAATCCAAGCGTTTGAGCACTGTGCTGATTTGCTGAAGTTAAAATTAGATGATAATAGGAGATAAAATGTAGAAATATAAAAGCAATAGAGCAAAGCGCGGAGCAGTAAGCGAGAGCGTCCGAACAGTAGCTGAGCAGGAAGAGCTAAGGTCCCATATGGACTACTGCCTGGCGGACTTGACTTGACTTGACTTACTTATGAACATAAAAAAGAGTCTGTAAGGACATCATGTAGCTTTAAGAACTTCTTAGGGACCCTCTGACCAGAAAAAAAGTTCAAAAGGTCCCATATGGACTACTGTCTGGCGGTCTTGAGTTGACTTACTTATTAACATCAGAAACAGTCTGTAAGGACAACATGTAGCTTTTAGACCTTCTTGGGGACCCTTTGACTAGAAAAAAAATTCAAAAGGTCCCATACGGACTATTGTCTGGCGGACTTGACTTGACTTACTTATTAACATCAGAAACAGTCTGTAAGGACATCATGTAGCTTTTAGACCTTCTTGGGGACCCTTTGACTAGAAAAAAGTTCAAAAGGTCCCATATGGACTACTGTGTGGCGGACTTGACTTGACTTACATATTAACATCAGAAAGAGTCTGTAAGGACATCATATAGCTTTTAAACCTTCTTGGGGACCCTCTGACCAGAAAAAAAGCTCAAAAGGTCCCATATGGACTACTGTCTGGCGAACTTGACTTGACTTTTTAACATAAGAAAGAGTCTATAAGGACATCATGTAGCTTTTAGACCTTCTTGGGGACCCTCTGACCAGAAAAAAAAAAGTTCAAAAGGTCTGATATGGACTACTGTCTGGCGGACTTGACTTGACTTTTTAACATAAGAAAGAGTCTATAAGGACATCATGTAGCTTTTAAACCTTCTTGGGGACACTCTGATCAGAAAAAAAGTTCAAAAGGTCCCATATGGACTACTTTCTGGCAGACTTGACTTGACTTGACTTACTTATTAACATCAGAAACAGTCTGTAATGATATCATGTAGCTTTTAAACCTTCTTGGGGACCCTCTGACCAGAAAAAAAGTTCAAAAGGTCCCATATGGATTACTGTCTGGTGGACTTGACTTGAATTATTAACATCAGAAAGAGTCTCTTAGGACATCATGTAGCTTTTAGACCTTGTGGGGACCCTCTGACCTGACTTTTTAACATCAGAAAGAGTCTATAAGGACATCATGTAGCTTTTAGACCTTCTGGGGACAGTCTGACCAGAAAAAAAGTTCAAAAGGTCCCATATGAACTACTGTCTGGCAGACTTGACTTGACTTGACTTGACTTGACTTATTATCATCAGAAAGAGTCTGTCAGGACATCATGTAGCTTTTAGACCTTCTTGGGGACCCTCTCACCAGAAAAAAAGTTCAAAAGGTCCGATATATACTACTGTCTGGCGGACTTGAGCTGACTTTTTAACATCAGAACGAGTCTACAAGGACATCATGTAGCTTTTAGACCTTCTGGGGACCCTCTGACCAGAAAAAAAGTTAAAAAGGTCCCACATGGACTATTGTAGGTGGACTTGATATGACTTTTTAACATCAGAAAGAGTCTATAAGGACATCATGGATCTTTTAGACCTTCTGGGGACCCTCTGACCAGAAAAAAAGTTCAAAAGGTCACATATGGACTACTGTGTGGCGGTCTTACCACCATCATTAGACACATGTATAAATCATTTTTAAAATTTAATAGAAATAAGGTTATTCTTCCATGCAAAACGCTTGTGCAATGCAACAGCACGCTGATGCAATGGAATGAAACGCATTAGTTCTTGAATGCATTGCAATGCAACAAAGTGCATATTACTTTTAATGTTATTCTTCCATGCAAAACGCTTGTGCAATGCAACAGCACGCTGTTGCAACGGAATGAAACGCATTAGCTCTTTAATGGATTGCAATGCAACAAAGTGCATATTACTTTTAATGTTATTCTTCCATGCAAAACGCTTGTGCAATGCAGTAGCACGCTGTTGCAATGGAATGAAACCCATTAGTTCTTGAATGCATTGCAATGCAACAAAGTGCATATTACTTTTAATGTTATTCTTCCATGCAAAATGCTTGTGCAATGCAACAGCACGCTACATTGCACATCTCTTCATTGAACAAAGGAAATAGTTAGTTATTGCATGCATTGGAAAGCGACAGCTCTGTGATGTTTTCTCGTGAATACACAAATTAATGAGCTGTATGCAATGTGAAAAACAATGTCCTGTGAGTTGTCTTTTCAACAGCTGATGCAATGGTTTTCCTTCCTACACAAATGATTATGATTCGTTTTTTCATTGTACAAAGGAATAAGTTAGACCTCTTATGCAATGGAATGAAACAACAAAAATGTTATTAAAACAGCAGATTGCTTTGCCCATCTCTTTAATGCACTACGGAATAAGCTAGTTTTTGAATGCATTTCAATGCAATAAAGTGTATATTTCTTATAGGTTAATCTTCGATGCACAAAGCTTGATCGTATGTGCAATGCAATGCAACAGCAGATTGCATTGCACATCTCTTAATGCACTACGGAATGAGTTAGTTCTTGAATGCATTGCAAAGCAAAAAAAGTGCATATCGCTTATATGTTATTCTAACGCTTTATCATATGTCCAATGCAGCAGCTGTTTTTTAAGCGTTAGTTTTTTCATTGCACAAAGGAATAAGTAAGTCCTTTTATGCAATGGAATGAAACAACAAAACGTTATTAAAACAGCAGATTGCATTGCCATCTCTTTAATGCACTACAAATGGAGTTAGTTCTTGAATGCATTGCAATTCAACAAAGTGCATATTAGTAGTTATAACCATTCGGCTTATGTCAAAATGATTTATGACCCTATGATTGACAGGTTGGCGGGGCTAACATTTGACCTTCCGGAGGGTGTTCCGGAGGTCCTTTAATGTAGGGATTAACCTTTGACCTTCCGGAGGGGTTGTTCCGGAGGTCGCTTAATGTAGGGATTAACCTTTGACCTTCCGGAGGATGTTCCGGAGGGCCTTTAATGTAGGGATTAACCTTTGACCTATCGATCGATCAAGTTGACAGTTGTCTTTACCCTATTGACCTTTGTATGATATATCAAGTTGCCAGTTGTCTTTGCCAGTTGTCTTTGCCCCATTGATTTTGGCCTATTGACCCCGGGGGGGAAATAACTTCTTGCTGTGGGAAATCCCCTCCATGCCAGCCGTGTCGGGGTTAGTGAGAAAATAATTGTTCTAATGTCGCATATAGATTAGAATAGATTAGAATTACAAAAGTAAAATCATCTTACCGTTTCACTATGGTGAAAAAAAGTTCCTCCGAGTGATTCTCTCCTTTTGCATCTGACAGTCTCCGCACTGTGTGTGTGCGTCTGTGTGTGTGAGTGTGTGCGTGACATCCGATATCCTGGCATTCCTGAGCACGCTATATAAATGGGGATAGTGAGAAAAAGTTTTTCTAATAATGCTACATATCTCACACTTAAGTTGAAAAGCATGCTGCTCCTTTAAAATGGTTATAAATTTTAGTCATTTACAAATATCTTACACTAAAGTTGAAAAAGCATTGATCTTTAAGAGTATATAAATGAAATGTACATTTAGTCATCCACAAATATCTTACACTAAAGTAGATTTGAAAAACATTCATTCCTTTAAAATAAATATCTTACTGATCCAAGTATTTAAAAAATAAAATCATCTCACCGTTTCACTATGGTGAAAAAAGCCCCCATGTGCGTTTCTCTCACACCCCTTGCATTTTGACAGTCTTTGAGCTAAATGTGTGTCTGTGTGACACCCGATATCCTGGCATTCCTGGGTATGCTATATAAATGGGTATAGTGAGAAAAATATATTTTTTCTAATAATGCCAAATATCTTACACTAAAGTTGAAAAACATGTAGCCTACATTTAGAAATATAATATTTTTCATACTAACTAAAGTTGAAAAATCATACTGTTCTTTAAAAGTATATAAATGAAATGTACATTTAGTCATTCACAAATATCTTACACTAAAGGTGAAACACATTCTATTCTTTAAAAGTATAGAAAATATTTTTTTTCAAAATAAAAATCATCCTCCATGTTTTAGAGATACATACAGGTTATGAATGGGTTTACAAAAATAAAATCATCTTACTGTTTCAGAGAATTGGGTTAAAGTTGAAAAGTTGAAAAGTTCCCCGAGTGATTCCCTCTCACACCCCTTGCATTTTGACAGTCTTTGAGTTAAATGTGTGTCTGTGTGACACCCGATATCCTGGCATTCCTGAGCACGCTATATAAATGGGTATAGTGAGAAAAAGTTTTTCTAATAATTTCACATATTTTACACTAGAGTTGAAAAACATTTATCTTTAAAATGGTTATAAATTTTAGTCATTTACAAATATCTTACACTAAAGTTGAAGTACATTGATCTTTTAAAAGTGTATCAAATATCTTTTCAAAACAAAAATAAAATCATCTTACATTTTAGAGAGTTGAAGAAGTAAATCCCAACACATCATTGTCCATATAACGTATGAATGTATTTACAAAGATGCAATAAGTTTTGATACAAAATATCCCCGAGTGTTTTTCTCCCACACCGGTCGTTTCGTAAAGCACCCAGTTTCTAAAAAGTTTTTTTATCTTCTTTGAATTGTTAAAACAACCAACAGCAGCACATGTAGAGCCTGAACTCATTCTCTCACTGCTAATACAGTACGAACCGGAAGTAGGCAACTGGAGTCGTCGTCATGGCGGCGCCCATTGTTTAGAGCAGAATAAAGTGGATAGGGGTGTACATTTGAAATAAAATTTTATTTATGTGTTTTAACAGCAAGATAAAAAATCATTAATGTTTATATTTAAAAGAGTTTCTGATATGTTAGTGTTTTACCATAAAGTGTAGACCATGATAATATTAATTAAAGCGGTTTTAATCATTATAAAACCAACTACTTTGGGGATGCATTGGATGCGACAAAACCAATAAGAGTCTTTACCGAGTAAAGATTTTGTAAAAGGTTATCTTATTACATATATTTGTAAAGGTTGTTGTACACAATCCCTAAATAAACGAAACAATTGGATTATTTGAACTTAATAGTTTTGGACTAAATTAAGAATGTTAACCTGATTCAACTAAATGGCATTGAATGAATCTTATGTAATAAACTTAAGTTTACTGAAATAAACAATGTTAATTAAATGCAACATTACCCCGCTATGCAGAACCTGTTGACATAAAAAGTTGAGTAAATCCACCATATGTTTTCCAACAAAATGTTGATTAAACAATAAAAGTTCAAAACTTCTGGATGGGTGAATGGATCGCGATAAGCTCTGTTTAGAAAGTAGCTAGGATGTATTTTATTTTGCGCAGACTTTAAGTGAACTTTTACCAACTATTAAGATGTTAAAGTTCAGTTATAGACCTTTAGCGCATTATTGAGCTTTTTTATTGAGTAACCGAATTCAGGGTTGTTCAATAGTTATCAAACACCCGCACTTGGCGAGATTATTCAGAAAAAGCGACAAAAGTAATTTTCTGATAAATCATCGTACACGGATGCACTGTGTTTTGAGGGACACTTATAGAAAGATGTCTTCATTCTTTGTTTTGGTGTATTTGTAAAAACATAGATAGATCTACATAGATGTTTTACACAAAAAATATTTCAGAGATCCTTGTGCGGTATTCTGTAGCCGCATAAAGGGGTAAAATATACATTTAAGCGCTATTTAAAACTAGGATGGTATAATATAATGTAAATGTCTCAAGCGAAGATGATGGTTTAAACCGTCATTTTATTAAATCAAGCCAATTCATGCAAATACTGTCAAATATGAACAAAGAGAAGACATAGAGTTGACTAAACATTACCGCTAACTGTAGGAAACAGATATCCAGGGGAAAGTGTAAAGAAAAACACCATACAAAACATTACAATCACACCCGGCGATACGATAAGTGTTACAATAGTGTTGTTCAAAATGAAACCGCGGTAAACAATTTAAGAACACTAGAGCTGTTAAACATGCGGTTCAATAACAATGTTCAATATAAACAAGAATCCATCTCTAATGCGACTGAGCTCGTTTCACATATAACTGTTGATAGTTAGGTATAATCGTTGGATAATTTATCAAACAATTGAGATTTACGATATGTTAAAACATTTTAATGATGGGGCAAAAACTGCTTACCACATGTTTTCATAACTTACTGCTTACCGTCTGTTTTCTGGATCAGACCTAAAACTCTGGTGTCAAAGTATTGGTGTGGACGGAATAAAAATGAATCATCCCACCTTACACGTAAAAATACTGCTTATCAAAGGCAATTCATTAGCTTAACTGCTGTTCGGCTACCTGCACAAAATAACTGTCTATCTATGACCGTGCTGTGAAATGTGCAATAGTTAGACGAGTTTGAAGCGTAATAGTTTTATAGGTACCATAAAAACAGTAATACTCATCTTTCGTGATGATGTTTCGTAGACATAGTAGAAAGATGTTCTAAAGGAAATTTGATTGGTTTAGTCTTAAACACTCACATAGAAGGATTTAATTCTCTTTATGCTATATTTGCCCATGTTTCTCATAAATTCCTAAATGTTTGACCGCACTCGTAGACTATAGTTTTGCAAACTGTACAAAAACAAAAAGAAACAATATGTAAACGGTGTAATCGACTAGTATATAAAATGTCAATTACAAACATTCAAAACTGATTACAACTAGTCTTCCTGTATTTGTTTTAAATGGTTCGTGCCGTATTTACTTTTTTGAGGGAAAGTTGCACTAAAAAACGAAGTATCAATTTAGTTCTCAAACAGAAATACTATCGCTTAAATTATTAATGGTCATTTATTCCTATAAACACTGAATGTTGACGGCTGTCAAAGAAAATTCTTCAACTGAAAAACACATACAGTCCGACATTCAAAATGTGAAAAAGTGTCGTCTGTTATCTGAATAGTATTAGTAATACAACCATCTTTTGCAAACTTTTGTGTATTTGTTATAAACGATGCTTTCCAATCCTCTTTTCTTAGTGATTTGGTCTTTTGAATCTTACATGGATGTTTTGGACCGGGTGATTCCTGTTTATATTCCTGTTCCTGATTATAAAGATTATGTTTTAAAGGTAGGCCATAGTCTTTACAAGTGTGTGACAAAACATGTTGAATAAATATCGCTGCGGTGTGACAAAATAGGTTGGTGTGTAAAAATACACCCAAACATTTAAGCACAACTATGTGCACCCATACTAAGCGGGAGAATATCTAACTGTCGCTTGTGAACATTCCACCATCTGTGTATTTGGTGTCAGCGAACACCCTTAGCTCATACATCTCTTTAATTTGTGCTGGATGTAAAAAATAAAGGTTAATAACAACCAAACGAAAACGTTAAATCAGCATGAAACCACAATATTAATAAATAAAATATGGTTTAATTAAAGTTTGATAATGACTTGCATATTATTTTCTTTTAGTAAAGCTATGCCTGGATCAGCCAACACAAAGTTTTGCGTTTTGGGTGAGACCGCACAAAAGATTACACCAATAATCCAGTAGACCAGTCACGGAAACTAGGGACACAAGTCGGTTCTGGGGCATTTTGAGTTATTCATAGATTCTGAGAGTGTAATATCCAAGCTTTCCAACGATGTGTAACATGTGGAAATCTGATAATATTTGGAGAAGTTGTGGCCATTTTAAAGTAGGCACTTAAAAAAGCTCAAAGAGGAGAAAACGAGCTAAAGATTGTGCAGTTCTCACCTGTCTCTGCTGCTGGGGGTGACAATAGGGCTCATTTACATCTCATTTAGATAAGCCATACCCCCTGTAAAGCTCCTCCATGTGCTTTACAGCTTTTTTTACACTTCGAATGAGTGCACTTCTGCCGCACTAGGCGAAAAACAATTGTGCTGCCCCTCTATTTGCAACGTACCAGCAACAACACACAAAGACCAATAATGCCATATAGCCTGCATATAACGCGAAACCAGCAACAACACATAAAGACCAATATGCCATATACATATAACGCAAAACCAGCAACAACACACAAAGACCAATATGCCATATAGCCTGCATATAACGCAAAACCAGCAACAACACACAAAGGCCAATATGCCATATACATACAGTATAACGCAAAAACCAGCAACAACACACAAAGACCAATATGCCATATACATATAACGCAAAACCAGCAACAACAAACAAAGACCAATAAGCCATAGGCCTACATATAGCGCAAATAGTACGCAACGCTCGTGTGCCCAAAATGTCAACAATATTAAAGTTTATGTAGGAGGCAAATGCCTGCTGGCATTTTTCTTTAAGCAGTCATTTCTGCAATTTTCCAAATAATCACATTTCACCTCCTCAAATTACTGTTGCAAATCTCTTTACACCACTTTCTTATGTGCGTATACACACACAAATGAAATGTCCGCAAGCACATTATATCATCAGCAGGTTCAGCATCTTAAATAACGACTAAAGAGCAAATGAAGCTTAACTTACATTTCAGAAACACGCACGGCAGGCCTTCATCGCAGCAGCAAAGGTCTTAACTGCATCCTCTATTTCGATTCTCCGTCACATATGAAACAGCCAGCCACCGCTGTCAGCGAGCCGAGCCGCCGTATTGAAGCACTGAGGGCGAGCGCGCTGCGCCCATACCTCCGGTTCAGTTTCCCGAGCCCACGAAGTGCGGCGAAAACATTTTCGGTGTAACTGCCAGACGGTTCATCTCGTCTGCGACAATCTTTGCGGCATCCATCTTCATTGAATTTTGATATCAGAGAGAGCCGGCCAGAGCACAGCATAATAAGTAGCCATGTGGTTGACTTGGAGGGCGGGGGCAAAAGCGCCGGGTTATTCAGTATGGAAATACACACAGACAATGACACGCCACGCCCCTACTGCATGCTAGAATCTCCGAAAACAAGCCGATTTCAACCTCAAAATGTAAGCTTTTAAATATACCAATACTGCTATCTCAAACATGGAGAGGCTTCTTCGTGATTTCAATTAACAGATTCTCCAAAAAATTGAAAATCACCAATTTTGAAAAAAAACTCTTCTTTCTCATTTTGCTCGAAAGTTGTGCTGCCCACTTGTGTCCCTGGTTTCTGTGACGGGTCACATATTGGCTTTCTCGAACAGTGCACAATTGCACTATGCCTGAAACTTAGTAATCAACATGCATTTCTAGGTCGGACAAAAAATCATCTGTTATCATTGTTTAGTTGTATTTTAAAACATTGTGTCAGGCGTATTTGGTAGTATGCTTATCTTGTTCATCGTGTTATAACTTCATCGTGAGGCTGATATTTGTAGAAATAAGCAAAGTAAATGTATAAAACAAAAGAACCAGTTAATGGCCTTGCGTCCGAACACAACAGGTATGAAGATATGTTTGGTTTTAACTTTTTATTCTAACTTTAAAGCTAGATTTTCCTTTGAAAAGGTTAATACAGTATTTGGTTTTTGGGGGAACGTTGCAAACTAGCGTCGTTAAACTTAATCTTTGGTTTTTAAGGGAAATTAAATCGGGAGACCCCTTGACCCCTGAAGTTATGACTTCTGAAGATCTCTCACGTGTTGATTCACTTGGTTGAAAAATGCTGTTTTGTAATTTACACATCTGAAATTAAAGGTACAGTAGTTTTTTTAAAAAGTATTTTATTAGCTAAAATCAATGTCTTTATTCATAAATATGATCTCATTGGTGTAAAATTATCTCTGCCAATGGTCTGACTTATCCTCGAAAGCGAAGAATTTCTTATCTTTATTTACATGGGAAGGCCATGGAGACTTCCGTGTCGTTCCACCATCTTGAAAAACTATAATAGCCGAGAGGGACAAAAAGCACTAGCCAACCTCAAGGCGTTTTCGCTCAGAGCCGGCTGACTGAACCCGGCTGAACCCCCGAAGGAGGTCAGTGAGAGGCGCTTGTCACTCCCCCGGCAAAATTTGAAAAGGCTGCACTGCGTGGTACTTCATAATGCAATCCTCGTAACCAAAAAGCATATTCAGAACATATTCAAAACGAGGGTAAATATTAGCTTTTCCCCGGTGGATAGAGCTAATGAATGAGAAAGACGTTGAAAAGGGACGCTGAAGTCCTGCTTTCTTCTCATTGGTAAGTCAATGTTATGGTTTAAATTACAAGCTTTTTTTCATTGCTTGATTGTTTAATTCATGATATAGGCAGCATAACAGTAGAACATGTATAGTTAAACTCGATGAAGTGCTATTGGAAGACATGTCGTAACTTCTCGGTACATAATGGTTACCGTAGTTGCAACACGCTTTTGAAAAAGCGATGCGCTAGATGGGAGAAATTCCTACACAACGTACCTTTAAGGACTAAATTGTAGGGTCTTTGTCTTTAACAAACAGCTTTCAAAATGGAGGAGGTCAAAGGGCATGTTTTCCTGCTATATAGTATCATCAGCTCCCCCAAAGGCTGTTCCAACAGACAAACTGTCGCATCAACAAATGATAACATTTTAAAAGATTTATTAAAAACAAAACATAACAAAAACAAACAAACACATTGTGACAAACTTTGACAACATGTTTCATGTGGCATGGACAAAAATACTGTTTGAAATAATTTGTATAAGATCTAAGATACCAAAGTACAGTTTTTGCTTTAAAATTTTAAAATTGCTTTAAACTGTTTAGTAAAAACAGTTTAGGTTAGGTTAAATTTATGTAAAATCTTTTATATCATACATAAGTCTTCTAAGAAGATAAATAGAAGATACGATTTTAATAAAACGTTAAAGAATTGATTTAAACAGTCTTTTAATTTTAAAAGATCTAATTTAAACTTTTAATATTTGACATGAATTTAGTATGAATAAAACTCTTGGAAGCACACTAACTTTACTGTGACAGAGGCTCATCTGTCCTGCATCTCGGGGCTCAAGCATTCATTTCACCCTGTAGTTTATCACTGAAGGTTCCTTGGAATGGGCTTTGTTTATGACAACTTAAACTGCTTTTTGGACTGTTTTTATCATTGCATAAAGAACTACATCTTCGGCACTATGAAAATGTAAGGTATTTTTATATTTATTTATATATATATATATATATATGTATATTATATATATTAATGAATTTAGCTAAAACTATGTTTAAATCGTTTGAATACATTTTAGTAACATGTTTGTTATTATTCATTGAGTTATATACTTTATTTATAATCATTTAATTTAAATATAGAGATTAGTTAATTTATGGAACTGAGTTAGTATGAGTGCAAAACAGCTTAGAAATTATATTAAATTATTTATTTATTTTTATTTATTTATTTTGGAAAATGTAAAAATGCCTTTTTCTGTGATGGTCGTGTTTAGGTTTACGGGATACAGTACAAAAATCATTATGGCTATGACTATATTAATAAACATTATACTTTAGAGCACCATTAAACAAAATCATTAAAAAGATAAATAGAAGATACGACTGTATTACAACGTTTTATTAAGACTTTAAATAATTCATTGAATTGAATTTAAATCTTCTTTTATTTTTCTCACTGTCCCCAGCAATGCGGAGGGTCTCATGTAACACACACACACACACGCACACACACACACACACACACACACACACACACACACACACACACACACACACACACACACACACACACACACACACACACACACACACACACGCGCACACACACACATTCCTCCACCACTCTGAATCACAGAGTGGCAAAACGCCGGTGTGGGAGAAAAACACTCAGGGGATATTTTGTATCAAAACTTTAAACTTATTGCATCTTTGTAAATACATTCATACGTTAAAAGGACAATGATGTGTTGGGATTTACTTCTTCAATTCTCTGAAAATGTAAGATGATTTTCTTTATTTTGTGTTCATCTAAAACAAAACTAATTGGTGCACTGTGTTTCAGTAAATTTAGAAAACATGGTTATTTTTAAAATGAACGATATAATCATATCATTTATATACTTTTAAAGAAAAGAATGTATTTCAACTCTACTTAGGGTGAAGATAATATATTTGTAAATGATTAAATGTAAATGTTATAACCGTTTCATATATACTTGTAGAGAACAGAACGTTTTCAACTTTAGTTAGTGTGAAAATATTATATTTGTAAATGACTAAATGTAAATTTTATAAATATTTCATTCATATACTTTTAAAGAACAGAATGTGTTTCAACTTTAGTTACTGGGAGAGATTTTCTCACTTTCACCGTCCTCAGCAATCCCCTCTCCTCTGGAATATGGAGGGAGATCCTGCGAAGCCCCGTGTCAAAGTTCAAACATAAAACCTTCACAACTTCCATTAAATCAAACCCTTAAACCCACGAGGCCAGACACATGGCGGTAGATTTACTTCTTCAACTCTCTAAAATGTAAGATGATTTTATTTTGTGTTTTGAAAAGATTTATATACTTTTTAAAGAACAGAATGTGTTCAACTTTAGTGTAAGATATTTGTGAATGACTAAATGTACATTTCATGTATATACTTTTAAAGATCAATGCTTTTTCAACTTTAGTGTAAGATATTTGTAAATTACTAAAATTTATAACCATTTTAAAGGAGCAGCATGCTTTTTAACTTTAGTGTGAGATATGTAGCATTATTAGAAAAACTCTTTTTCTCACTATCCCCATTTATATAGCGTGCTCAGGAATGCCAGGATATCGGATGTCACGCACACACTCACAGACAGACGCACACACACACAGTGCGGAGACTGTCAGATGCAAAAGGAGAGAATCACTCGGAGGAACTTTTTTTCACCATAGTGAAACGGTAAGATGATTTTACTTTTGTAATTCTAATCTATTCTAATCTATATGCGACATTAGAACAATTATTTTCTCACTAACCCCGACACGGCTGGCATGGAGGGGATTTCCCACAGCAAGAAGTTATTTCCCCCCCGGGGTCAATAGGCCAAAATCAATGGGGCAAAGACAACTGGCAAAGACAACTGGCAACTTGATATATCATACAAAGGTCCATAGGGTAAAGACAACTGTCAACTTGATCGATCGATAGGTCAAAGGTTAATTCAATACATACGTTATATGGACAATGATGTGTTGGGATTTACTTCGTCAACTCTCTAAAATGTAAGATGATTTTATTTTTGTTTTGAAAAGATATTTGATACACTTTTAAAAGATCAATGTACTTCAACTTTAGTGTAAGATATTTGTAAATGACTAAAATTTATAACCATTTTAAAGATCAATGTTTTTCAACTCTAGTGTAAAATATGTGAAATTATTAGAAAAACTTTTTCTCACTATACCCATTTATATAGCGTGCTCAGGAATGCCAGGATATCGGGTGTCACACAGACACACATTTAACTCAAAGACTGTCAAAATGCAAGGGGTGTGAGAGGGAATCACTCGGGGAACTTTTCAACTTTTCAACTTTAACCCAATTCTCTGAAACAGTAAGATGATTTTATTTTTGTAAACCCATTCATAACCCGTATGTATCTCTAAAACATGGAGGATGATTTTTATTTTGAAAAAAAATATTTTCTATACTTTTAAAGAATAGAATGTGTTTCACCTTTAGTGTAAGATATTTGTGAATGACTAAATGTACATTTCATTTATATACTTTTAAAGAACAGTATGATTTTTCAACTTTAGTTAGTATGAAAAATATTATATTTCTAAATGTAGGCTACATGTTTTTCAACTTTAGTGTAAGATATTTGGCATTATTAGAAAAAATATATTTTTCTCACTATACCCATTTATATAGCATACCCAGGAATGCCAGGATATCGGGTGTCACACAGACACACATTTAGCTCAAAGACTGTCAAAATGCAAGGGGTGTGAGAGAAACGCACATGGGGGCTTTTTTCACCATAGTGAAACGGTGAGATGATTTTATTTTTTAAATACTTGGATCAGTAAGATATTTATTTTAAAGGAATGAATGTTTTTCAAATCTACTTTAGTGTAAGATATTTGTGAATGACTAAATGTACATTTCATTTATATACTATTAAAGATCAATGCTTTTTCAACTTTAGTGTAAGATATTTGTAAATGACTAAAATTTATAACCATTTTAAAGGAGCAGCATGCTTTTCAACTTAAGTGTGAGATATGTAGCATTATTAGAAAAACTTTTTCTCACTATCCCCATTTATATAGCGTGCTCAGGAATGCCAGGATATCGGATGTCACGCACACACTCACACACACAGACGCACACACACAGTGCGGAGACTGTCAGATGCAAAAGGAGAGAATCACTCGGAGGAACTTTTTTTCACCATAGTGAAACGGTAAGATGATTTTACTTTTGTAATTCTAATCTATTCTAATCTATATGCGCCATTAGAACAATTATTTTCTCACTAACCCCGACACGGCTGGCATGGAGGGGATTTCCCACAGCAAGAAGTTATTTCCCCCCCGGGGTCAATAGGCCAAAATCAATGGGGCAAAGATAACTGGGAAAGACAACTGGCAACTTGATATATCATACAAAGGTCAATAGGGTAAAGACAACTGTCAACTTGATCGATCGATAGGTCAAAGGTTAATCCCTACATTAAAGGACCTCCGGAACATCCTCCGGAAGGTCAAAGGTTAATCCCTACATTAAGCGACCTCCGGAACAACCCCTCCAGAAGGTCAAAGGTTAATCCCTACATCAAAGGACCTCCGGAACACCCTCCGGAAGGTCAAAGGTTAGCCCCGCCCACCTGTCAATCATAGGGTCATAAATCATTTTGACATAAGCTGAATGGTTATAACTACTCATATTGCTTATGCACAACGCTTTATCTTATGTGCAATGCAATTCAACAGCAGATTGCATTGCAATCTCTTCAATGCACTACGCAATGAGTTACTTCTTGAATGCTTTGCAATGCAAAAAAGTGCATATCGCTTACATGTTATTCTAATGCTTTAATGCAAGGCAATAGTCCATATCGGACCTTTTGAACTTTTTTGTCTGGTCAGAGGGTCCCCAAAACGTTTAAAAGCTACTAGATGTCCTTATAGACTCTTTTTTTCTGATGTTAAAAAGTCAAGTTAAGTCTGCCAGACAGTAGTCCATATCCGACCTTTTGAACTTTTTTGTCTGGTCAGAGGGTCCCTAGAACGTTTTAAAGCCACATGATGTCCTTATAGACCTTTTTCTGATGTTAAAAAATCAAGTCAAGTCCGCCAAGGCAGTAGTCCATATCGGACCTTTTGAACTTTTTTTCTGGTCAGAGGGTCCCCAAAACGTTTAAAAGCTACATGATGTCCTTATAGACTCTTTTTTCTGATGTTAAAAAGTCAAGACAAGTCCGCCAGACAATAGTCCATACAATAGACCTTTTGAGCTTTTTTTTCTGATCAGAGGGTCCCTAGAACGTTTAAAAGCCACATGATGTCCTTATAGACTTTTTTCTGATGTTAAAAAGTCAAGTCAAGTCTGCCAGACAGTAGTCCATATCGGACCTTTTGAACTTCTTTTTCTGGTCAGAGGGTCCCTAGAAGGTTTAAAAGCCACATGATGTCCTTATAGAGTCTTTCTTCTGATGTTAAAAAGTCAAATCAAGTCCGCCAAGGCAGTATTCCATATCGGACCTTTTAACTTTTTTTTCTGGCCAGAGGGTCCCCAAAACGTTTTAAAGCCACATGATGTCCTTATAGACCTTTTTCTGATGTTAAAAAGTCAAGTCAAGTCTGCCAGGCAGTAGTCCATAACGGACCTATTGAACTTTTTTTCTGGTCAGAGGGTCCCTAGAACGTTTAAAAGCCACATGATGTCCTTATAGAGTCTTTCTTCTGATGTTAAAAAGTGAAGTCAAGTCCGCCAGACAGTAGTCCATATCGGACCTTTTGAGCTTTTTTTCTGGTCAGAGGGTCCCCTGAAGGTTTAAAAGGTACTTGATGTCCTCATAGACTCTTTTTGATGTTAAAAAGTCAAGTCCGCCAGACAGTAAAAATATTACCCTTTCAATGCACAAAGGAATGAGTTATTTCTTATATGCATTGCAATGCAACAAGTGCCAAGTTTATGTTAATCTTCAATGCACAAGGATAGATTGTGCAACAGCGAATGAGTTTCATTTGTAATGTAATGAAAAAGGCTAATGCAATGATTACCTAAATAAGTTAGGGTCAGTATGCAATGCAATGCAATCGGCTTATGAAGCATCAGAAGGAGTCCATATTTAGAAAGTTCAAGATCAAGTACTCTTGGACCAGAAATATGTTCAGTAGGTCAAAAAGGGACCTATGTATGGCTGATTTAACATCAGAAGGAGTCTACAAGTTTATATTATTGAAAACATTTTGAGGACTTTTAGACCAAAAATAAGTTCAATAGATCAGGTATGGACTTCTATATGGCTTATGAAGCATCAGAAGTAGTCTATATAGAAAAATCAAGATCAAGCACTCTTGGACCAGAAATATGTTCAGGTCAAAAAAAGTTCAAAGGTCCGACATGGACTACTGACTGGACAACTTAACATTATTTCTATTAAATTTTAAAAATTATTTATTTCATGTGTCTCATGATGATGGTAAGACCGCCACACAGTAGTCCATATGTGACTTTTGAACTTTTTTTCTGGTCAGATGGTCCCCAGAAGGTCTAAAAGCTACATGATGTCCTTATAGACTCTTTCTGATGTTAAAAAGTCTGCTCAAGTACGCCAGACAATAGTCCATGTTGGACCTTTTGAACTTTTTTTCTGGTCAGAGGGTCCACAGAAGGTCTAAAAGTTACATGATGTCTTTGTAGACTCGTTCTGATGTTAAAAAGTCAGCTCAAGTCCGCCAGACAGTAGTATATATCGGACCTTTTGAACTTTTTTTCTGGTCAGAGGGTCCCCAAGAAGGTCACCCCAAGACTACTGTCTTGGCAGACTTGATTTGACTTTTTAACATAAGAAAAAAGAGTATATAAGGACATCATGTGGCTTTTAAACGTTTTGGGGACCCTCTGACCAGAAAAAAAGTTCAAAAGGTCCGATATGGACTACTGTCTAGTGGACTTGACTTGACTTTTTAACATCAGAAAAAAGAGTCTATCAGGACATCATGTAGCTTTTAAACGTTTTGGGGACCCTCTGACCAGAAAAAAAAGTTCAAAAGGTCCGATATGGACTACTGTCTAGCGGACTTGACTTGACTTTTTAACATCAGAAAAAAGTCTATAAGGACATCATGTGGCTTTTAAACAACTTGACTTGACTTTTTAACATCAGAAAAAATAGTCTATAAGGACATCATGTAGCTTTTAAACGTTTTGGGGACCCTCTGACCAAAAAAAAAAGTTCAAAAGACCGATATGGACTGCTGTCTGTCAGACTTGACTTGACTTTTAAACATCAGAAAAAATGCTATAAGGACATCATGTGGCTTTAAAACGTTTTAGGGACCCTCTGACCAGAAAAAAAAGTTCAAAAGGTCCGATATGGACTACTGCCTTGGTGGACTTGACTTGATTTAACATCAGAAAAAAGAGTCTATAAGGACATCATGTGGCTTTAAAACGTTTTAGGGACCCTCTGACCAGAAAAAAAAGTTCAAAAGGTCCGATATGGACTACTGCCTTGGTGGACTTGACTTGATTTAACATCAGAAAAAAGAGTCTATAAGGACATCATGTCGCTTTTAAACGTTTTGGGGACCCTCTGACCAGAAAAAAAAGTTCAAAAGGTCCGATATGGACGACTGTCTGGCAGACTTGACTTTTTAACATCAGAAAAAATGCTATAAGGACATCATGTGGCTTTAAAACGTTCTAGGGACCCTCTGACCAGAAAAAAAAGTTCAAAAGGTCCGATATGGACTACTATCTGGCGGACTTGACTTGACTTTTTAACATCAGAAAAAAGTCTATAAGGACATCATGTAGCTTTTAAACTTTTTGGGGACCCTCTGACCAGAAAAAAAAAGTTCAAAAGGTCCGATATGGACTACTGTCTGGCGGACTTAATTTGACTTTTTAACATCAGAAAAAAAGAGTCTATAAGGACATCATGTGGTTTTTAAACGTTTTGGGGACCCTCTGACCAGAAAAAGAAGTTCAAAAGGTCCGATATGGACTACTGTTTGGTGGACTTGACTTGACTTTTTAACATCAGAAAAAAGAGTCTATAAGGACATCATGTGGCTTTTAAACGTTTTGGGGACCCTCTGACCAGAAAAAGAAGTTCAAAAGGTCCGATATGGACTACTGTCTGGCAGACTTGAATTGACTTTTTAACATCAGAAAAAAGTCTATAAGGACATCATGTGGCTTTAAAACGTTTTGGGGACCCTCTGGCCAGAAAAAAGTTCAAAAAGTCCAATATGGACTACTGCCTGGCGGACTTGACTTGACTTTTTAACATCAGAAAAAAGTCTATAAGGACATCATGTGGCTTTTAAACGGTCTAGCGACCCTCCGACCAGAAAAAAAAAGTTCAAAAGGTCCGATATGGACTACTGTCTGGTGGACTTGACTTGACTTTTTAACATCGAAAAAAGAGTCTATAAGGACACCATGTAGCTTTTAAACGTTTTGGGGACCCTCTGGCCAGAAAAAAAAGTTCAAAAGGTCCGATATGGACTACTGTCTGGCAGACTTGACTTGACTTTTTAACATCAGAAAAAAGTCTATAAGGACATCATGTGGCTTTTAAACAACTTGACTTGACTTTTTAACATCAGAAAAAATAGTCTATAAGGACATCATGTAGCTTTTAAACGTTTTGGGGACCCTCTGACCAAAAAAAAAAGTTCAAATGACCGATATGGACTGCTGTCTGTCAGACTTGACTTGACTTTTAAACATCAGAAAAAATGCTATAAGGACATCATGTGGCTTTTAAACGTTTTGGGGACCCTCTGACCAGAAAAAAAAGTTCAAAAGGTTCGATATGGACTACTGCCTTGGTGGACTTGAATTGATTTAACATCAGAAAAAAGAGTCTATAAGGACATCATGTCGCTTTTAAACGTTTTGGGGACCCTCTGACCAGAAAAAAAAGTTCAAAAGGTCCGATATGGACTACTGTCTGGCGGACTTGACTTTTTAACATCAGAAAAAATGCTATAAGGACATCATGTGGCTTTAAAACGTTCTAGGGACCCTCTGACCAGAAAAAAAAGTTCAAAAGGTCCGATATGGACTACTATCTGGCGGACTTGACTTGACTTTTGAACATCAGAAAAAAGTCTATAAGGACATCATGTAGCTTTTAAACTTTTTGGGGACCCTCTGACCAGAAAAAAAAAAAGTTCAAAAGGTCCGATATGGACTACTGTCTGGCGGACTTAATTTGACTTTTTAACATCAGAAAAAAGAGTCTATAAGGACATCATGTAGCTTTTATACGTTTTGGGGACCCTCTGACCAGAAAAAGAAGTTCAAAAGGTCCGATATGGACTACTGTTTGGTGGACTTGACTTGACTTTTTAACATCAGAAAAAAGAGTCTATAAGGACATCATGTGGCTTTTAAACGTTTTGGGGACCCTCTGACCAGAAAAAGAAGTTCAAAAGGTCCGATATGGACTACTGTCTGGCAGACTTGAATTGACTTTTTAACATCAGAAAAAAGTCTATAAGGACATCATGTGGCTTTAAAACGTTTTGGGGACCCTCTGACCAGAAAAAGAAGTTCAAAAAGTCCGATATGGACTACTGCCTGGCGGACTTGACTTGACTTTTTAACATCAGAAAAAAGTCTATAAGGACATCATGTGGCTTTTAAACGGTCTAGCGACCCTCCGACCAGAAAAAAAAGTTCAAAAGGTCCGATATGGACTACTGTCTGGTGGACTTGACTTGACTTTTTAACATCAGAAAAAAGAGTCTATAAGGACACCATGTAGCTTTTAAACGTTTTGGGGACCCTCCGACCAGACAAAAAAGTTCAAAAGGTCAGATATGGACTACTGTTTGGTGGACTTGACTTGACTTTGTAACATCAGAAAAAGGAGTCTTTAAGGACATCATGTGGCTTTTTAATGTTATAGGGACCCTCTGACCAGAAAAAAAGGTTCAAAAGGTCCGATATGGACTACTGTCTGGTGGACTTGACTTTTTAACATCAGAAAAAAGAGTCTAAATGACATCGTGTGGCTTTTAAACGTTCTGGGGACTAGGGCTGGGACGGTTACCGCATTACCGCAATACCGGGGTCACGTGACTCCAACCGCGGGTCTGAGCTCGTCACCGTCATAACCGCAAAAAAAAAAAAAAAAGTGACTTGGCCTGCACATGTGTGCACGTTGTGTCTAATGACATGGATTCATTGATTCTAATGACATGGATTATGTCTAATGATATTGTGGCCTACATGGATTCAAGTTTTTCTAAACAAAACTTATCTTCAAAAGATGGAGCAAATCCGACCTTTCGCGAGTTGAGGAGCGCAATGTTCCATGACGCATAATAACATTCCATTCGTATTAGAGATGCGTGGATGGGCTATTATTATTTCATCAGCAACCGCATCACAAAACTCATCATCTGTCCGACATCCATCCGCACCAACGTTTTTTGATCAATTTTCGAAACCGCATCCGCTGACTGTTTTAAGGTCTATGAGCAATGCGAGGCGCTGCTGTCACGAGGCTAGAAAGCTCTTGGCTGTTCTAGAAAGAACACTGATCCAATGCAGCAAAGATATTTAAAGGCTAAAGTCCCTAGTATATTGGCTATGTTGTATCCCCAGAATATCAGCAGTGAACTCCGTCTCCGATCGGCGCCCAGGGATAAATATGAATATAGCCTATAATGCACATCGGCAAACCTGACCTTACCTGACTAGGCTACTGTAGACTAAAATGTTATCATTTCGTTTTGAATTTTGTTTAAAAGTAGAAATTTAGGCTCAGCCTACGCCGAGTTTCGGTTCATTTATGAGACGAGCTCCAGTTCACGCGCAAGACATCGCACCCGCGCTTCCACGTCCTCCTGATTATATGTCTGCTATTTGCATCTTATTTCTTAATTCCAGACAATTAGTTAATGAAACAGTGATTAAAATTATGGTTCAATGAAATTTAATTTAAAGAAAGTCTTTCTACAAAACACAACTTAATAAAGTGGTCAAAATCGTGTCTGACCTATCTTATGATACTATCTTAGTCATGCTGTTCAATAATCGACATAGATTAAATAAAAAATAACACTATATTATGTAAACATAAATATGGAGTATAATATTTGTAATTAAGACATGTTGCAATAGGTGTTCTTTCATTTCCAATGTGAACATCATAATGTATTCTCCTGAAAATGATGAATTCAATGCGAATGTATCTGAGAATATTCTTAAATAAGGAAATCTATTTTCCTTATTTAGGAAAATACAAACCCCCCCCTTATTTAGGGGGGGGGGGGGGGGGGGATGGGTTTGGGGGCTGGCTATTTAAAGCGGTTTACCGCCATAACCGCGGGAAAATCTTGCTTTTCAACCGCGGTTAGAAAAAATCCATACCGCCCCAGCCCTACTGGGGAGCCTCTGACCAGAAAAAAAAGTTCAAAAGACTGATATGGACTACTGTCTGGCGGACTTGACTTGACTTTTTAACATCAGAAGAAAGACTCTATAAGGACATCATGTAGCTTTTAAATGTTTTGGGGACCCTCTGACCAGAAAAAAAAGTTCAAAAGGTCTGATATGGACTACTGTCTGGCGGACTTGATTTGACATTTTAACATCAGAAAAAAGAGTGTATAAGGACATCATGTAGCTTTTAAACGTTTTGGATCCCTCTGACCAGAAAAAAAAAGTTCAAAAGGTCTGGGGCCTCATTTATAAAACTGTGCGTAGGATAATTACTAAAATTGTACGTGCGCCAGAAAGCTAAAAATGGCGTACTCAAAATAATAAGTCAGACTTATAAAACCGTGCGTACGCCAGAACCTGCGCAGAATTCACTTTATAAATCCCAGTTAGCGGAAGATTGTGCGCACATGCGTCTCCTCCCCGAAACAACCATATGGAGCTTACAACGCCTAGTTTTACTATGCATATCCTCATCTGCATATCATTTGCATATGATTATTCATCCACGAAATAACATGTTTAACGGTACAAGACATCAGGAAAATATGAAATGCGGCTGTGCTGTCACATTAGTTACATTAATAAAAACTAGTTGCCTATCCTTGCCTTGTTTTTGAATAAATAAATCAAATAGTATAGAATACATTTTGGAGAAAGTTTTTCTTAATCTTTTCCACTGGCCAAAGAGTATTTTTAATTGATTTATGTTTTTAATGGAAACAGATAGACCTTGTTGTGCATTATTTGCAAGTAAACATTTTCTCAGACAATCTGCTATTATCATGATAAGTAATTATCTCTTTAGTTAAAACATTAAAACACAGCATGCAAGAGGAAAAGTGTTCGAAAGCATTGCATCCACAAAAAATATTTCTATTTATTGAATATAAAAAATGTTGTAACTTCTCAGTGATGATTTCATGTAATTTAAGTGTTTAACTACATTAATCAGAATGGCATATTTAATCTAAATCTTTACAACAGAAGTAAAACAAAGTTTAAATCATTGTTTTATTTAAACTGTTATTGTGAACATGAACTGTATTTATGATTAGGACTTATAATGAAGATTTACGGTTTTAGATGCATCATGCTATGCGTCAGTTTCACGAAACAGCCAAACGCGCTCACTGGCGCGGACATTTAAGAAGGGATGGATGTTTGCTTCATGTGATAGGCTTGGTTTGTGAAATTATATTTGTATTATCTTTCTGTATATGTATAATTTTCTTTAGATTTTCTGTCTAAAAGTGACCAAAAAGAAATTTAACTCCAGCTCACCATCGGTGTCGCCAAACTGCTCCATCTCCAAAATGTTCGTACGCATGGGTCAGAGTTTGAGTGGAGGTGCGCAAATTTTCCCGTCAAGTTTGTTTTTATAAATCACAACTTGTTCGTCGTAAGTGGCGTACGCCTCTTTCAGGGCCTGTTTTGTGCGTACGCAATGGTTATAAATGAGGCCCCTGATATGGTCTACTGTCTGGCGGACTTGATTTAAAATCAGAAAAAAGAGCCTATAAGGACATCATGTAGCTTTTAAACATTTTGGGGACCCTCTGAGTAGAAAAACAGTTCAAAAACTCCCATATGGACTACTGTCTGGCGGACTTGACGACTTTTTAACATCAGAAAGAGTCTATGAGGACATCATGTAGCTTTTATACCTTCTAGGGACCCTCTGAGCAGAAAAAAAGTTCAAAAGGTCCCATATGGACTGCTGTCTGGCGGACTTGAATTCACTTTTTAACATCAGAAGGGGTCTATGAGGACATCATGTAGCTTTTAGACCTTCTGGGGACCCTCTGAGCAGAAAAAAAGTTTGAAAGGTACCACATGGACTCCTGTCTGGCAGACTTGACGACTTTTTAACATCAGAAAGAGTCTATAAGGACATCATGTAGCTTTTAGACCTTCTGGGGACCCTCTGAGCAGAAACAAAGTTCAAAAGCTCCCATATGGACTGCTGTCTGGTGGACTTGACTTGACTTTTTAACATCAGAAAGAGTCTATGAGAACATCATGTAGCTTTATGACCTTCTGGGGACCCTCTGAGTAGAAAAAGTTCAAAAGCTCCCATATGGACTACTGTCTGGCGGACTTGATCTGATTTTTGAACATTTGAAAGAGTCTATAATGACATCTTGGATCTTTTAGACCTCCTGGGGACCCTCTGACCAGAAAAAGAGTTCAAAAGCTCCCATATGGACTACTGTCGGGCGGACTGGACGACTTTTTAACATCAGAAAGAGTCTATGAGGACATCATGTAGCTTTTGGACCTTCTGGGGACCCGCTGACCAGAAAAAAAGTTCAAAAGCTCCCATATGGACTACTGCCTGGCGAACTTGACGACTTTTTAACATCAGAAAGAGTCTATAAGGACATCATGGATCTTTAGACCTTCTGGGTACCCTCTGACCAGAAAAAAAAGTTCAAAAAGTCCCATATGGACTACTGTCTGGCGGACTTTACTTGACTTTTTAACATCAGAAAGAGTCTATAAGGACATCATGGATCTTTTAGACCTTCTGGGGACCCTCTGACCAGAAAAAAAGTTCAAAAGGTTCCATATGGACTACTGTCTAGCGGACTTGACGACTTTTTAACATCAGAAAGAGTCTATGAGGACATCATGTAGCTTTTAGACCTTCTGGGGACCCTCTGAGCAGAAAAAAAGTTCAAAAGGTCCCATATGGACTACTGTCTGGCGGACTTTACTTGACTTTTTAACATCAGAAAGAGTCTATAAGGACATCATGGATCTTTTAGACCTTCTGGGGACCCTCTGACAAGAACAAAAAAGTTTAAAAAGTCCCATATAGACTACTGTCTGGCGGACTTGATGACTTTTTAACATCAGAAAGAGTCTAAGGCGGACTTGAATTGACTTTTTTTTACATCAGAAAGAGTCTATGAGGACATCATGTAGCTTTTAGACCTTCTGGGGACCCTCTGACCAGAAAAAAAAAAAGTTCAAAAGGTCCCATATGGACTGCTGTCTGGCGGTCTTAACATCATGTGACACATGTATAAGTAATTTTGAAAATTGAATAGAAATAAAGTTAATATTTATGAATATAAGAATGTGTAGCCTACTCATTTCACATGAAAGGAAAGAGACAGAAAAGACAAAAGCTAGAATCAGTGAATCAATACTGACTAAATTAGCAGGGCAATAGCAATAATTAAAAACATGTCGGTTTAAGAATATGACTTTGGCTACCTTAAAATGTATTAGTTTTATTATAAAAAAAAATAATGAGTTTTAGTTCTTCAATGTGTACCAAGGTAACTTCTCCTTCACGCAATGGAGATCGAAATGACTACAATGAACTCAAAAAAGAAGAAAACTCATCTCACAAAAATACGATTTATTGACAAATAAACAAATACAACAATATATATAATCAAAGAAAATACATTGTAGAACAAGAATTCCTTCCCTCCCCAATGTTGTGAATAACCAGCCAACCCTCTATAAACCCCAATACAATCCCAACTTTGTCACACAGAACAATTCAAAATAAAGCAAAAGAATAAATTACACAAATAACCCCAAAATCATATTACATAAAGGTATAACAAACTCAAATATACTCCAAACCAAAAAGGAATTCCACTGCAAACTTAAGTCTCATGCAAATCAAGTTCATGCGTTCTAAAGCATCAATATAACAGAGGGTACAAAAGTTGACTGGCAACACGAGGCTGGGAAGTGATGTATACACAAAAAAATAGAAGAAAAAATTCAAAAATCCCCACTAGCCAGTCTGATTCACAACATCCATAACTCCTTGCGCTGGAGGCATACAGCGCAAACATGCAGGTACTGGCTGGCTGGGGAATCAAACAAAAGAAAATACAAGAGGAAAAGCGATCAACTAAACCTAATACAAAAAAAAAAAACACAATTAACAATACACAAAAATAACCACGAAACGTATTTTGTTTACTTTAATCTTATTAGAAAAATAAAATCAAGACACTTACAAGCACTGTATAAAAACCTCACATTACCTGCGACACAGCCACAAACCCTGGACTAACTTCCAAGATAGGAACGGGCGTGACCAAATGACCTACAAATACACAATGTTTGTAAAACTAATTAGTAAAACAAGGCTTCAAAAATAGGAAACAAAACAATCACTATTTATTTAGCCTACCTGCTCATCAGACCAATCATGCACAAACCAACATGGACATGTCACCGGACAGCCCGATGTTTGTGTCTGCATTTAAAACATCTATTTCCGTGAAAAAAAGCTTTGTAAACATAAAACAAAACAGTCAATATTCACTTGGCCTACCTGGGGCCTGTTTCAATAAGGAGGTTCAACCAACTCTGAGTTAAAACTTGAACTCTGAGTTGACTTACCCTGAGATGGGAAACTCTGAGTTTTCGGTTTCAGAACAGCTGAAATGAGGAAGTTCAATCAACTCTAAGTTGACTGACTCTGAGTTAAGCGCGTGCACCACAACTATAAAAAGTTATTATCAATGGAGCGCAGATATTATGAGTCACCATGGTAACAGCGCCAAACAAAAAGAGGAATTACTGTTATACAGTGTTGGGTGTAATTAATTACAGTAATTAATCTAAATATTGTATATCTAATCTAAATATTGTAATCTAAATATTGTAATTTAATTAAAGGGATTACTCTTAATTCTTCTGTAAATTAAAATAAAATCTGATGTAATAACATTAAATAGGCTACTGCATAGACTATAGAACAATTTTGTATAAAACAATAACGTCAGTGGATTTAACATACATTTTTAAAATGTATATTTTTAATGTAATCTTCTCCCTCTATACACACTTTGGTCAATTCAAGAATAATTCATGCAATTGTATATTGTTCATTTGAAAGCATTAAAAGCGCAGTTTCTTGTCTCCCCTTGTATTGTTAAGTGGTTGAGTTTGATATGGGATTTATAAAGTAATTAGTAATAAGTAGACCAATACATTCTAGAGATAGTAATTATTACATTAACATAATTACTCTGTTGAAGATGTCATTTGTAGTTAGTAATTAATTACTATTTTAGAGTAACTTACCCAACTGTTATAATATCAGAGGTGAAACTGGAAGAACAGTATGTTATTAAACCTAATTTTAATTTTCATGTAGGCTAGGTCATTAAAAGAACGTGGAAGCAGCTGAAAATGAAATATAAAAACATAATTCAATCAGGTAAGGCTTGAGCATATCATGGATGTAGGCTACCTGACTTTACAAACATTTGACATATTAAATAACTAAAAAGCATCCAGTGTCTAGCAGTGCAGCAGCATTTTTGGCTGAGGGAATTCCTGGAGGGACTTCATCAGAGCCAGTCACTCCCGAAGATCCAAGGTCCTTCATAAAATGTAAAAGGTCTATATGCGTGTTATTTTTTGTATAGGGTATTTTTGATATTTCCATTTATTTTACTTTCGGTTGGGTTTTTCATTGGTCCCAACAGATTCGGATGGTAATATCTGTCTTTTGGAGCCTCCTGTCCCAACAGAACCCCAGATAGTTGTAAGTAGCCTACTCAATACATCAGAAATTATGAAAAATAATTCCCCAGTTAATGAGTTATATAGACTTCATCTTATTAAAAAAAAATTAAAAACAGCGGTAAAAACAGCAATGACTGAATGTACCGAAAGAATGAATGAGGTGTTTAAACACCGCTTCCTCTTTAAAAAAGGGGAGGAGACCGAAATAAACTCCTGACCAGGTTAGGTTCATAGGTTAAGTTACTATGGTAACTGACTCTGAGTATAAGTTACCTCTCTTTCAGAAACGGGCTTGACTTACCCTGCTCTCTCAGGTTTGACTTACCTCCCATTCTGAAACAGAAAACCCAGAGTTTCCCTCATTTCAGGGTTAACATACTCAGAGTTTTTACTTAACCTTTTTTCTGAAACAGGCCCCAGCTCAACCAGACCGCGTCTGTGCACCAACACACAAAGAAGTGCTACCAACCAGCACAACTCCACACAAAAGATTGGACCTCCTCCCTAGGCCTCTTCTTCTTCTTCTTCTTCTTCTTTCTTTTAATGGCGGTTGGCAAACAACTTTTAAGTGTGGATTACCGCCACCTTCTGATATGGAGTGTGAATCACAATAGCCTTTTCTCACTTCCCTTGAAATAAATAAATACAATATCTACATAAGTAAATAAAACCAATAAATAACTACATAAATATCTAATGTCATTATTATTATTCATACATTATCATTATTATTAAATACAACTTTCTAAGACAACTAAACTCACATCCTTCTAATAAGCCCTGTTTTACTCAAAAACACAAACATCGCTCTATACCCTACATGCCCTGAATTCATTTGTAATATTTCCTTCATTTCAAATCTAATTTTCAGCTAGTCTTTCAGCTCCATCCTTTCCTCCTTATGACAATTAATAATTACATGTTCTACTGTTTCGTTAATATTACAGACCTCACACATCCCAGTTTCATGTTTCCCTATTATTTTAAGCGTACTATTTAATCCAGTATGCCCAAATCTCATTCTCAAAATAATGTCCTCTTCCCTTTTACTTCCCTGTTACTTTCTTTCTCATTTCTACTTTGATTATGCTTTTAATTTCCGCCTTACTATAACTTATTACCATATCTATCTCTCAGGGCCGGCCCGTGGCATAGGCGGAATAGGCAAGTGCTAGGGGCGCCACTCAATAGGGGCGCCAAAATGAGTGAACGAGTGAATTTTTTACTGTTTTAAAAACATCAATTCAACATACTACAAAATAAAGCAAAACAACGCATCAATCTTCCCCCGGCCAGCGAGTGCTTGAACTGCGTCAGAAGAAGGGCGCGCGCGATCAGTTAATTGTTGGTAATTTGTTGTGTAGCGTCGCCCCTCGCTGCAACCAATGTAGACAGCATTTCTTTCGTTTGAGGACACTTAACCCTCTAGGCACCACGGTCGAGTTTACTCGACAAGATCGCGCATTGGATAAAACGGCCGATTTTTTTCAAATTGGGTGTCAAATTTCGTTCGACATCCCCTCCACTGGATGGCAGACATGTCATTCTTCACCCCCGACTCAAAAAAACGTAATGTTTCTATACAAAATGTTCGAGTTAGAGCGCATTGAATCAGTGCTATCAAAAGCGGAGCTAGTGTGCGAGTGAGCCATGTTATCAGAGCCTCTCACCATCACAATCGCGGCGATAGTATTGTGGTGGAGACTTTGTCTAATACCACTGGGTATGTTAGACGAGGTCGAAGTATTCATATGACAGTTAGGAGGCAACGTGGAAGCAGGGTGAGGAGTCGCAATGACAATGAAAGTAGTCCGAGCTGTGCATACTCGGCGCGCGCGCGAGGCAGATCTGGCCGCGCTGCTCGTATCATCTCACTCATGATCTGTGCCTTGCCGTGGCGAGTGAGCGTTTGAACTAAACAGGTCTTGTCTACTTGTGTTTGTATGTCATATGAATAATATATATGTGCCCCATACATGGAATCAGAGTGCCTACTGTATTTAGTAAATGTATCTCTACAGCAAAAGTCCAACCACTACATGCATTCGGTTTGTTTCTACCATTTATTAGTAATGATTTACAGTTTGTTTAATACTTAATATATACCTGAGCATTCAGTATTGTGCAATATAGCATACAGAAGGTGATGGACATTTTGGGGGGAAAGAAGTGCTGCATTTTATCATTTAAACGTGACTTTTCATGAAAATTCTATAATCCAAGATTGCCGCCACCATATGACGTCATAATATGCAAATTAGATGGGAAAATGTAATCCCTATATAAACTTTGGGTCATCCTTAATATTTCTCTAATTTACAGAAAGTCTCTATCTTTTATCACTTTTAATATATAGACTTTTGAAATTAAGATGTCAAAATTGGACGTTTTAGGAAAAAACCTCTGGCGCCTAAAGGGTTAACACACTCAAGCACCCCGTAGAAACGGGCCTGGCAGCTCGCGACAGGTCTAGACATGGTGAAAGTTATCTGATTGTGACGGATGGCCAAATTTACATGACATGTTTAGATTAGCATTATAGTCTGCAATAGATA
Source organism: Siphateles boraxobius (assembly GCF_051911475.1). NCBI lineage: Eukaryota > Metazoa > Chordata > Actinopteri > Cypriniformes > Leuciscidae > Siphateles > Siphateles boraxobius. The sequence goes on from NW_027509229.1 coordinate 1,525,823, forward strand.
CAGTGCCAAACGGAAGAGAAGAGGATAAAAGGGGATAAAGACAGAGGTAATGTAATGAATGAACAGTTTATCTAATTGCAGTAAGATATATAATTTAATGGCAGTTATTTTTACCTTAAACTTTATGCTAACAGTTGTTCTCCAGAGGCCCCAGACACTGTGATTTGTAACAATCATGTCAGTTTTTTTAGACGTATTCAATCACTTTTATTAATTAATTTTTTACTCTACAGTTGTGCAGTTTTGAAGGGGATATATGGCATTTTTTAGATTTATTTGCCAAAATTTTTGATGATATTTATATAGGCTACAGGTTTATTAAAAGTAGCAACGTTTTATGTAAAATTAACATTAAAGAAGACATTTTTCAGTTTCTTTCATGGTGAAAACATGAAACGTGCCATAGTTTAGTGGAAGATTGCTGCCATCAACTGTAAAACAAACACTTTTGCTATAGCGCTCAATGAATAGTTGGTGCATGAATATATATATATAGGACAAATAATCATGAACACAATGACAGGGTGAAATGGGCTATGATGCATGGGGCACCAGGTAAAATCTTGCCAAGGGCTGCAAATTGGCTAGGGCCGGCCCTGTCTATCTCTGTTTTTTTGGTTGCTTTTTTGGCATATTTGTCTGCCAATTCATTTCCTTCTACTCCTATATGGGCTGGAATCCAGATGAATTTTACTACTACTCCTACTCTATTAATTCTATAAACAGCTTGGGCTATTTCCAACAAAATATCTTGTCTTGCTTCTGATTGCATGTTCTTAATACTGGTTAACGCACTACTTGAATCTGGCCCTATTAACACTTCCCTTGACCTACTATTTTCAACCCACTCAATGGCTAAGAGAATGGCCAGCATTTCTCTTGTATACACTGATAATTTATCATTTACTCTCTTATTTAACATAACATTCACTTCTGGTATAATAAACGCAGCTCCTACTCTATTTTCTTCTGTTTTTGATGCATCTGTATATAACAAACATAGAATAATTCTCCTCTATATATCTACTAACCTGACTACTATCAATACTATTCTCTTTTTTCCACTGTAAAAGTTGGAAATCTACCTCTAAAGCTTGTTTTATGCTTCTGCGTCGAATCGACGGCGAACCCCTCTCCGACCCCTCCGCCGTAGCTCGACGTGCACCTCCAAAAAATTGTAACCACGCGTCGAGGCGACGCAGACCGCAAGGACTGTGATTGGTCAGATGCACCGCAACCTGACGCAGAACCATAAAACGGCCACCACGCCGTAGGAGTGACGGCGTAGCTACGCCTAGGAGTTGACGCAGAAGCATAATGAGGCCTTAACTCCCCAATAGCCAAGGTGGAACATTAGATAATGGCACAGTTGGACTTACCATCATATCTACTATCCCTATCTCATCAACTGCATACCTTATTATCCAACCAAAGCTCTTAATCTTTCGTCTTTCCCTTTCTTGACATGGTTGTTACACCTTCTGAGTCGGGTGTCTTTCCTTATGCCCTCTTAAATTTGCCCAGTACGTTAATGCTATCTGATTTCTTCTAATCTCCAATGGCATCTCATTCATTTCTACTTGTAAAGCCGCTACTGGGGTTGTTTTAAAAGCACCACGACAGAGTCTCAACGCCTGACTTTGAATAACATCCAACTTTTTTAATAATAAGTTCTTGAAGCAGACTGGTAAACTGTACATCCATAATCAATAACTGCCCTAGTTAATCCAATATATACTACTTTCAATGAGGTCCTACATGCTCCCCACTCTCTACCATCTTACTACATTCAATATTCTTTTACATTTTTCAACAATATTCTCAATATGTATTTTACAGTTACGTTTTTTGTCAAACCATATCCCGAGATACTTAAAACATTCCATTCTCTCTAGACTTTTGTCATAAAGTTTAAGTTGAATCTGTTCTTGATTTTTCCTTTGAGAAAAACAGATTACTTTGGTCTTTTCCACTGAAAAACTAAAACCCCATTCCATTCCCCAACTCTCTACCTTCCCAATTGCCTCTTGCATCTTCCTCACTATATATTCTATATTTCTTCCCTTTTTTCACATAACACCATTATCTGCAAATGAAGCAACACTTATAGACCTATCAACTCTACTAAACACTTCATTTATCATAATTGAAAACAAAAATGGACTAATTATACTTCCTTGAGGAGTTCCATTTTCCACTAAATACTTTGTACTCAATTCTTTCCCTACTCTTATTAAGATCCACCTATCAGTTGAAAAGTTTTTGATCCAACTATACAGGTCCTTCTCAAAAAATTTGCATATTGTGATAAAGTTCATTATTTTCCATAATGTAATGATAAAAATTAAACTTCCCTTTCAAGGGAACTCGAGTTGCGTCAAGCTGTGGGAACGCCCATGCGTTGTGCGTCATGAAGCATGTATGGAATCAGTCCAATGGAGAGACGGAACGTCATAGGCGGGTGACGTCATCGACCAGGAAACTATAAAGCACCCCCAAAACACAAGCGCGACAGCTTCTATGCCTTCAGTAAGCGCTATATGTGGATCTGTCTCAAATGTTTTTGTCTGTCACTAAGCAGGAGTTTCACTATTTCAAAAAACTATATATATATATATATGTTATATTGAGAGACAATGGCGAGCGAACAACAATTTAAGAAGTGTGTTCCTCCCTGCTCACGCTATTTAACGGGCGGGGATACACACAGCTTATGTGTTGTTTGTTTGGGAGTGCAGCATGCCCAGTCAGCTCTCGAGGGGGCTGATTGTGAGCATTGCGAGCGTTTGCCTCTTAGAACGCTCCGCTCCCGCCAATCACTCTTTGAGGAGAGTGGTTCGGTTCGCGATCCCCGCGGTTCGGGTCCCGCTTATGCCGAGGCTGAGCGGCGACGTCATTCGTGGGGATCGCAGATGGATCTAACAGCGGGGCTTGAGACGGGCTCTGCCCTATCTCAGCCCTTACCTGTTAGATCCAGTGCCTCAGTCTCGGGTTCGGAAGCACGCTCTGCGGTTTCTTCCCCCCGAACTGAGGCCCCAGTACTGCAACTATTCAGTTCTGAGGATCTGGATGTTGTTAGTCTGGATGCGGGAGATGTCGATGATTCGCCATCTCGCTCTCCCGAAAGTGAGGAGCTTATGGAGGTGCTCACTCGTGCTGTTTCTAAGTTAAGCATCGAGTGGCCAGCTGTTAGGCAGGAGTCTAAAGAAAAATCTAAATTAGATGAAAGATTTTTGCCTTCCCGTTCTCAACCTCCACGCCGGTGCTTGCCCTTCTTCCCTGTTAGACCTACAGTGCTGCAGGCTTTCTATCCTCCTCCTTTTGTGTCATCAGATCAGGAGAAACTTAACCTTCTCTGCCCGGTTAGGGCGTTAGACGCTTACGTCCACAGAGCTGCCCTGTGGAGGAAATCAGAACAGTTATTTGTGTGCTTTGGGCCACCCAGGAAAGGGTGTCCCGCGTCTAAACAGAGAATGAGCAAGTGGGTGGTTGAGGCCATCTCACTTGCTTATGAGTCGGCTGGTCAGCCTTCACCTTTGGCTGTACGAGCCCACTCTACTAGGAGTATGGCTGCTTCTAAGGCATTGTTGTCAGGAGTATCGCTAAGTGATGTTTGGGATGCGGCTGGGTGGTCCTCAACGCATACATTTGTTAAGTTGTATGAATTGGACTTAAGTTCCACTCCTGGGGCGCAGGTGCTCTCGTCCTCTGTGCGCTAGTTCCCACATGACGGTCATTTGCTCCTATGGCAACATGGGTATTGGCGTTCCCACAGCTTGACGCAGCTCGAGTTCCCTTGAAAGGGAACGTCTCGGTTACGTATGTAACCCTAGTTCCCTGATAGGGAACGAAACGCTGCGTCGTTCTGCCATACTCCCAGCATGCCCGTTAGCGCTTCCTTCAGGCCTATCAGAAGCTGTCGCGCTTGTGTTTTGGGGGTGCTTTATAGTTTCCTGGTCGATGACGTCACCCGCCTATGACGTTCCGTCTCTCCATTGGACTGATTCCATACGTGCTTCATGACGCACAACGCAGAGGCGTTCCCACAGCTTGACGCAGCGTCTCGTTCCTTATCAGGGAACTAGGGTTACATACGTAACCGAGACGTTTCATATATTTTAGATTCATTACACACCAACTGAAATATTTCAGGTCTTTTATTGTTTTAATACTGATGATTATGGCATACAGCTCATGAAAACCCAAAATTCCTATCTCAAAGAATTAGCATATCATGAAAAGGGTCTCTAAACAAGCTATTAACCTAATCATCTGAATCAAACTAATTAACTCTAAACACCTGCAAAAGATTCCTGAGGAGTTTAAAAACTCCCAGCCTGTTTCATTACTCAAAACCGCAATCATGGGTAAGACTGCCGACCTGACTGCTGTCAAGAAGGACATCATTGACACCCTCAAGCAAGAGGGTAAGACACAGAAAGAAATTTCTGAACAAATAGGCTGTTCTCAGAGTGCTGTATCAAGGCACCTCACTGGGAAGTCTGTGGGAAGGAAAAAGTGTGGCAAAAAACGCTGCACAACGAGAAGAGGTGACCGGACCCTGAGGAAGATTGTGGAGAAGGACCGATTCCAGACCTTGCGGGACCTGCGGAACCAGTGGACTGAGTCTGGAGTAGAAACATCCAGAGCCACCGTGCACAGGCGTGTGCAGGAAATGGGCTACAGGTGCCGCATTCCCCAGGTCAAGCCACTTTTGAACCAGAAACAGCGGCAGAAGCGCCTGACCTGGGCTACAGAGAAGCAGCACTGGACTGTTGCTCAGTGGTCCAAAGTACTTTTTTCGGATGAAAGCAAATTTTGCATGTCATATGGAAATCAAGGTGCCAGAGTCTGGAGGAAGACTGGGGAGAAGGAAAAGCCAAAATGCCTGAAGTCCAGTGTCAATTACCCACAGTCAGTGATGGTCTGGGGTGCCATGTCAGCTGCTGGTGTTGGTCCACTGTGTTTTATCAAGGGCAGGGTCAATGCAGCTAGCTATCAGGAGATTTTGGAGCACTTCATGCTTCCATCTGCTGAAAAGCTTTATGGAGATGAAGATTTCATTTTTCAGCACGACCTGGCGCCTGCTCACAGTGCCAAAACCACTGGTTCACGAGTTCGCATCTACATATAATTATTATGATAAAGATTGTGCGTACTTGGCGTGCTGTCCGGGTGGAGGGCTCCGAGCTCGGAATTCTGCCCGAACCCAGAGTACTCCCCCGTGGTAAGAGTAGATGGAACTAGAGATGGAACTGAAAGAGAGGAGATGGGGTGGAGGTGGGATGCTGATAAACTGTCAAGGAACCAGTGTGGGATCTGCTGATATTATCCTGTCCTAGATTGATTATTGATTGCTCCCCACTGGTGCTGATTGGGTTAATTAACTGCACCTGCTCCTCCCGAACCTTGTTTATCAAACCTCATTAAATGGTTTACTGACCATGGTATTACTGTGCTCAATTGGCCTGCCAACTCTCCTGACCTGAACCCCATAGAGAATCTGTGGGATATTGCGAAGAGAAAGTTGAGAGACGCAAGACCCAACACTCTGGATGAGCTTAAGGCCGCTATCGAAACATCCTGGGCCTCCATAACACCTCAGCAGTGCCACAGGCTGATTGCCTCCATGCCACGCCGCATTGAAGCAGTCATTTCTGCAAAAGGATTCCGGACCAAGTATGGAGTGCATAACTGAACATAATTATTTGAAGGTTGACTTTTTTTGTATTAAAAACACTTCTTTTATTGGTCGGATGAAATATGCAAATTTTTTGAGATAGGAATTTTGGGTTTTCATGAGCTGTATGCCAAAATCATCAGTATTAAAACAATAAAAGACCTGAAATATTTCAGTTGGTGTGCAATGAATCTAAAATATATGTAAGTCTAATTTTTATCACTACATTATGGAAAATAATTAACTTTATCACAATATGCTAATGTTTTGACAAGGACCTGTACATTCTCCCTCTTATTCCCATTTGGTAAATCTTAATCATAAGTCCTTGTTTCCACAACATATCGTACGCCTTCTCGACATAAAAAAAACAGATAATATAGTTTCTTTATTAATTTTAGCTTTTCTAATTTCACTCTCTAAACATTATAGCCATATCTATTGTGCTTCGTCTCTTTCTAAACCCACTTTGATAATCCTTTATCAATTCCTTTGTCTCCAAATAATACTTTAATCTTCCATTTATCATTTTTTCCATAATTTTCCCTACATGTGAAGTTAAAGCAATCGGTCTATAACTTTGATAGAATATGTAAATAAACCGAAAAAACACTGTTATTTTACAGGTATTTCCTGCATTATTATGATCAAATACCTTCATTGTAAAAAAATCGTAAAAAAAGGGTCAAATGACTGGCAGCTACGGCTGCCAAACAAAAACCATAACATTAAAGTAAAATATGCTAATTTAAATAAAGTGTAAAAAACTTTAAAATAAGTTTGATGTCACCATGATTGGGATCAGTGTCTGCTTTAGTTGGGGTCATGACTCTTGAGATTTAACTTATGCTTTTCTCTGGCTGCTTTAACTGTGTATTTGATACACGTTTGTCATAAATGCTGGAGAAAATATCAGATGATCTTGATCATTAATTGATGATGTTATAGTCATCATATGATGATCTGATTCACTGATATGACAGTCAAATCTCTGTATATGATAGCTTAGATTACAGAGTATGTAGGTGAAATTTAGCTTTATACAAAGTTTTTAATTAATGTCATAATTTTTCACATGACCCTTGAATATTGTGGTATCAGTATTATAACAACCTGCATTTAAAAAATATATATATATATATACTACACAAAAAAAGCTTTGTGGTTTTTTTAGTTGTATAGAGACATGAAGAATCAACATATGAATCTCAACAATGGTGACAACCAAAAAACTTTTTTTTTAATTGTCACCATTGTTGTGATTCATACGCTGATTCTTGATATTTGAGTGAGTCTATATGATCCTGTCAAATATTTTCTGTATAATGACTTCATAAAATCTGAGTATCACAGCACTGGAGAATGTTTTATAGAAGCCTTGTCATGCAAAATGAATAACTAATATTTAATGACATCAGATATTGTACTTCAGATGGTATCAATGGAGCCGGACTCTACATGATGACTATACTCACTACTAAGCGACCAACATTATCTGACCTGAGTTTCTCTTAGACGCTTACGACAATAAATATGCATCAGAGACACACAGTTAATGCAGCCAGAGAAACATTAAAGTTCAACACTAAAAGTTCAAGAGCCCAACTAAAGCAAATACTGATCTCCATCATGGTGACATCAAACTTTATTCTTTTCAATAAAGCTTCAACTTCTAAACCTCTGTTAATTCTCATTAATAATGTTAGTATGAAAGAAATAAAGTCTGGATTGTAATAAGTGAAGATGCTGCGATCCTGAGAGATCTGGTAGTGTTTAATGTTCTGTTGGGGTTTAAAGTGTTTCTGTATGGTGTGTTTCGTGTGTCACCATTGTGTTGAAGAGTAGAGCCTGAGCTTCAGTCTAGGATGAGCAAATAAACACTGATGAAATGCTGCATGTTTCTTTATTTAACTGACAGTAACTGTGTAGTTGCTGATGTAGTGACGTATATAGTCAAAGCAAATCTTGCATGTAATTAACTGCATGTTTTTCAGTAAATAAATCAGAAAATAAATGTGAAATAACTGTGTTTTAACTGTGTGTTTCTGTTAAAAAAGATTAATGAAGATTTCTGTAAAAGTATTTTGCACTTATTTAAATTAAGATATTTGACATTAATTTTATGGTTTTTGTATGGCAGCCGTTGCTGACAGTCATTTGACTGTTTTTTTTATGGGATTTTTTTACAATGAAGGTGTTTGATCGTAATAATTCAGGAAATAGTTGTAAAATAACCGTATTTTTCTGTAAAAAATGTAAGGAAAATTTCTGTAAAAGTTTTTTGCATTTCATTTAAATTACGATATTTTACTTTATTTTCACGGTTTTTGTTTGGCAGCCGCAGCTGCCAGTCATTGACCGTTTTTTTACGATTTTTTTTTTTACAGTGTTGGGAAGAGGGGTAGCAATTTTAATAAGAGAAAATGTTGAAATTAATTCATGTGAAGTATATAATGACAAAAAAGGCAAATGTAATAGGATATGGGATTAAAATTACACAAGGTGATAATGAATTTGTGATAATTAACTTGCATGCACCTACGCATGAGGGAGAAAAAAGGGAATTTTTTGAGGGAATTAGGATTTTAACAAAGAAATGGAATAATTTAATTTTAGTTGGGGATTTTAATACAGTTTTTAGTAAGATTGACATGGCGGATGGGATGGTTTTTAAAACAGATGTGGGAAGGAAAGCGTTAAAAGAGATGATGGAGGAGAGAAATTTGATTGATGTCTGGAGAGATGAAAATGAAAGAAAAAGAGACTTTTCCAGAAGACAATTAGTAGGGAATTTCATGTGTCAGACAAGAATAGATTTTATTTTGAGTGTAAGGGAAATGGAATGTTTTCTGGAGGAAATTTGTTATAAGGATACCAGTTTGAGTGATCATAAGATGCTTTTATGGAAAATTGATTTTAGTAGAGAAAAAAAAGGGCCTGGTGTGTGGATTTTAAATTCAGGAATACTGGCAAATGAAAGTTACAGAATAGGAATTGAAGGAATATTAGAAAAAGAGAAAGAGGATGGAATGTACTTTGAAGATAAAAGATTGTGGTGGCAAAATGTAAAATATGAAATAAAGAAATATTCTATGAATTACAGTAAACTGGTACAGAGGGTCAAAAAAGCAAAAGAGGTAAAAATAAGGGCAAAGCTAAGAGACGAGACAAATAAAAGTAAAGTACAGATAGAACAGATAATACGGTGGGAAGAAGAGCTAAGGAAATTTGAGGAAGAAAAGTGTAAAGGAGCAATATTAAGAAGTAAGGCAAAATATACAATTGAAGGAGAGAAATGTACAAAATTTTTCTTTGGTTTAGAAAAAAACAGAAGAAAAGCGGAATCGATAAAAGAATTACAAAATAAAAAAGGAGAAATAGTGAAGGACATAAAAGGGATTTTAAAAGAGGTAAAAGAGTATTATGGAGAACTTTTTGGAACAAAAGGAATAGATGAAAAAGAGAAAAACCTATTACTAGAGTGTGTTACGGCTAAAGTAAGTAAAGAGGATAAGGAAGAATGTGAAAAAGAAATTAGCAAAGAGGAAATTATACAAGCTATAAATAGTTTAAAAGGAAGGAAAAGCCCAGGCACGGATGGGATAGTAAATTGAATTCTATAAAGTTTTTAAAGAGAGAATAAGTGAAATTTTACAAGAAGTATATCAGGAGATTTTTAAGAAAGGGGAAATTGACCAGAGGATGAGTATGGGATTGATGAAATTGATTTATAAAAGGAAAGGAAGTAAAAATATTTTAAGTAATTTTAGGCCAATAACGATGTTAAATACAGATTTGAAAATACTAGCTAAGGTTCTTGCAAACAGACTTAAAAATATTTTACTAACAGTCATAATGACTAACCAAGCGTATGGGGTGAGAGGGAGAGATATTGCAGATATTACAGGTGGTATAAGAGACATAATAAGTTATTTAAATGAAACGCAGGAGGATGGATATGTTGTTAATTTAGATTTTGAAAAGGCTTTTGATAGGGTAGAACATAGGTTTTTATTTTCAATTTTAGAACATTTTGGGTTTGGGAAAAATTTTAATGATTGGATAAAGATTTTATATAAAAATGTAATGACAAGAGTAAAGTGTAATGGGTTTTTAACTGAACCTTTTAGAATAACCAGGTCTATTAGACAAGGATGTCCACTTTCTGCACAGCTGTATACTTTGGTAGCAGAACCTATAGGATTAATGATTAAAAAAGATAAATGTATAAAAGGTATTAGAATAGAAGAAGGCAAAGAAGAAAAAAGGATATTTCAGTATGCAGATGACACAACGTTGTTTTTAAAAGATTTAGAAAGTGTGAAGGAAGTAATGAGAAAAGTAGAGAGATATGGAAAAGGAACAGGAGCAAGAGTGAATGAAGAAAAGACAGTGTACATGAGGTTTGGAAGGGTACCAAATTTGGTTGGGGTTGTACATTTTGAGGAAGTAAAAGAAACAAAAATTTTGGGGGTGACTTTAGGGAAAGATGAGAAGGGGGCAAGAGAAAGAATGTTTGAAATGATGGTGGGAGAAATGGAGAGGAGATTAATTTTTTGGAGGGGAAGGATGTTAAGTTTGAAAGGGAAAATTTTAGTGGTAAATGCATTAATGTTATCTAAAATGTGGTATATTTTAACTGTTAGTGCAACACCAAGATGGGTGGAAATGAGATTGAAAAGATGCGTGACAGAATTCGTTTGGGAGAAAAAAACCCCGAGAGTTGCATATAACACTTTGATTGGACAGACAGATAAAGGAGGGATGGGGTTAGCTGATGTAGAACTAAAGAAGAAAAGTATGAGGATCAAAGTGGTGAAAAAATATATAGATGAAGAGGAAAAGGGGGAATGGAAAGAAACAATGAAATATTTTTTGAACAAATGTGGGGAGGTGAAATTGGGGGATAGTGTTTTATGGATGAAAATGAAGGAGTGGATGTTTAAAGGAGTACCAGAATTTTATAAGGAAGTTTTAAAAGCTTGGGGTTTTTTCCTCTCTAAGGTGGATTTTAAGCCAGAGGGGAGAGAAGAGATTTTAAACCAACCATTGTTTTTTAATAAAAATATTGTGAATAATGGGAAGGAAATGATTTTTAAAAAATGGTGGGCGGTTGGAATTTCAAGAGTAAGAGATATATTGTATGAAAAAGGGACGGATTTTTACCAATGCAAGTGATCATTGATGAGTTAGAGGAGGCAAAGGAAGAGTATGATATAAGTTGTGTAAAGAAACAATATGAAGAGATGAAAAATGCAATACCTAATGAGTGGCTGAATAAAATACAGAGTGGGGAGAGAAGAAAGAAGGGAGAATTGAAATGTTTTTTTATAAATCAAGGTAAAAGAATGGAGTTAAAATTGGGGAATATGAAAATGTTTTATCATGTTTTTATGGAAGAGGCTTTTAAAAAGCCGAATTCAAATGAGATGTGGTTGAGACATTTTAATGGTTTGAGTGAGAAAGAAATATGGAAAAATATGAGAGGGGTTTTAATAAGCACAGAATTGGAAAGCTTGAATTATTTTATTAGGCATAATGTTATTTATTCAGAAATGAGACTGTGTTTAATGAAAAAAGAGCTAAATGCATTGTGTAAGGTGTGTAAAAAACAAGATGAAGGTTTGCTGCATTTGTTTTTACTGTGTGAAAAATTAAGTGCCTTTTTAAAAATGGTAAAGAATACGATAAATGAGCTAAGGGAAAAAACAGAAGAGGGAGATTGGCAAAGAATTTTGATGTTAGGAATGGAGGAGAAGTGTAAAAACAAAGAGGTTATAAATCTTTTATTTATGCTTGCAAGAAAGGCTATTTGGAAAAGAAGGAATATAGTTAAAATTAGAGATGTTGCGATAGATGTGTGGATTCTATATAAAAATATGGTGAAAGACTATATGTTAACACTATATAACTATTGGAGATTGGAGGGAAAAGAAGAAGTCTTTTTTAAAATGTACACAAATGAAGTGGGAAATATATTTAAGAAATATAAAATAGAACTAGACATATAAAGGAGGCAAAGAATTTAAGATCTGGTTGGGGAAAACTGTAACAAATATTTCTGAGATCAAGTTGTTTTTAATGAGAATTGTCTGTATTTGTGCACTTTGTTCTGTATTGTTTTAAGAATTTTTAATAAAAAATAAAAATAAAAAAAAAGTCACGCCCGATCTCGTCTGATCTCGGAAGCTAAGCAGGGTCGGGCCTGGTTAGTACTTGGATGGGAGACCGCCTGGGAATACCAGGTGCTGTAAGCTTTTTTGATTTAAACAAAAAAAGAGTCCCTGAGCTTCTTCAGAAAGCCTTTAAAAGTCTCTGAGATTCTTCAGAGAGCATGAAAGAGTTTGAGTTTTTTCAAAAGTTCTTCTTAGTTTTCTTCATTAATGGTCTTACCTTTTAAATAGCCCAATTTTGGCAGCAGTTTTCGCTTACGGCCATACCACCTTGGTCACGCCCGATCTCGTCTGATCTCGGAAGCTAAGCAGGGTCGGGCCTGGTTAGTACTTGGATGGGAGACCGCCTGGGAATACCAGGTGCTGTAAGCTTTTTTGATTTAAACAAAAAAAGAGTCCCTGAGCTTCTTCAGAAAGCCTTTAAAAGTCTCTGAGATTCTTCAGAGAGCATGAAAGAGTTTGAGTTTTTTCAAAAGTTGTTCTTAGTTTTCTTCATTAATGGTCTAACCTTTTAAATAGCCCAATTTTGGCAGCAGTTTTCGCTTACGGCCATACCACCTTGGTCACGCCTGATCTCGGAAGCTAAGCAGGGTCGGGCCTGGTTAGTACTTGGATGGGAGACCGCCTGGGAATACCAGGTGCTGTAAGCTTTTTTGATTTAAACAAAAAAAGAGTCCCTGAGCTTCTTCAGAAAGCCTTTAAAAGTCTCTGAGATTCTTCAGAGAGCATGAAAGAGTTTGAGTTTTTTCAAAAGTTCTTCTTAGTTTTCTTCATTAATGGTCTAACCTTTTAAATAGCCCAATTTTGGCAGCAGTTTTCACTTACGGCCATACCACCTTGGTCACGCCCGATCTCGTCTGATCTCGGAAGGTAAGCAGGGTCGGGCCTGGTTAGTACTTGGATGGGAGACCGCCTGGGAATACCAGGTGCTGTAAGCTTTTTTGATTTAAACAAAAAAAGAGTCCCTGAGCTTCTTCAGAAAACCTTTAAAAGTCTCTGAGATTCTTCAGAGAGCATGAAAGAGTTTGAGTTTTTTTCAAAAGTTCTTCTTAGTCTTGGTCTAACCTTTCAAATAGCCCAATTTTGGCAGCAGTTTTCGCTTACGGCCATACCACCTTGGTCACGCCCGATCTAGTTGGTACGATCCAGGAAGTGAGCTGGCTGCAGTTGGAGAGGAAGGCTCTCCCCCATTTTTGTTTTTCTATTTGTGTTTTGTTTTTCGAGTTTGTTACTTTAAGTTAGTTTTTTTCGCTTTATTTTGCTTTTCAAACCACCTAACAGCAGCTTTTGCTGGCTGGAGGGTGGTTTTTAATTTTTTTTTGCAATTATGGACGGATTAACGGCAAACGACACTGGACTGGTTGGAGGAACACGCACGGTAATTGACAATGGACTGGCAGGAGGAACACGAATGGCAAACGACACTGGACTGGCGGGAGGAACACGAATGGCAAACGACACTGGACTAGAGAATCGACAAAGAACTGGGAATGGAAAGGATCAAGAAGCAAGGAAAAGATTTGGTGAAAGAAAATATTTAAAAGAGGCAACAGTGATCGTAAGTACGGAGAACGTGAGTGGAGTGAGAGCGGAGGATATAATTAAAGCGATTTCGGAACAAATTGGAAGTGGAAAGGTGTTGGCTGTAAGACCCAGGCAAGGCAAAGAATATGAACTGACACTAGAACAGGAAGAAATGTGCGACGTTTTAATCGATGGATTGACAATAAAGGGAGTGGACTGTGAAGTAAAGAAGCTGCAAAATAAAGATTACGTTGTTTCATTCATGCACCTGCCTGTCTACCTGGAGGATAATGACATTTTGGACAAATTGGAAGGATGGGGGGTTTCCCCCATATCTAAAATCAAAAGAAGGTGCTATCCGGGCACTGACGTAGAAGACGGCACCAGGTTTGTGAAGGTGAGGTTCCCCAAAGAAGTGGCATCACTCCCTTATAGCACAAAGCTGGAAACAGCGGAAGGGCCACAGTACTTTAGGGTGATGCACAGCCACCAGGTAAAGACCTGTCGGCTGTGCATGAGCCCAGGACATCTACTGAAAGATTGCCCAGATTTCAAGTGCTATAAGTGTGAGGAAAGGGGCCATTTTGCACGAGATTGCAACGCCGTCAGGTGCCCGGATTGCCAAGAAATTTTAAATAAATGTGAATGCTGGATGGAGGGAGAGGTAGGAGGAAGGGAAGTACAGGTGGACAGACAGGTGCATGAAGGAAACAACGAGGAAAGACAAGAAGAGGACGAATCACAACCAAAGGAAGCAGAGGAAGGAACAAACAACAGACAAGAAGGAGAAGGAGGAAATGAAAAGGATGATGAACAGATAAGTGAAGAGGACACGCTGTTGACACCAATGGACATATCTTCAAATCATGGACAAAAAGGAAAAGAACAAGACAAAGAAACAGACAGCGAAGGAGAAATAAGGATGGAGGAGGACGAGAAGAAAAAAGTGGAGAGAGGACAAGGACGAAGAAGATTGCTAAAGGTAAAGCCAAATATAGAAACTGCAAGGAAAAAAGTGTTGAAAAAAGGACTAATGGAGTGTTTAAACAGGTTTGAGGTGTTAAAGGAACTGGAGGAGAAAGACTAAGAATAATGGTTTTTAGATATTTATTCTTTTTATTTTTAATGGTACTAAGTTGTGTGACTTTTAATGCGAGAGGACTTTTGAACTTAACGAAATTTGAAAATGTAAAAGAAAAATGTAAAACAGAAGACATTATTGTGCTACAAGAAACAAACTGGAGAGAAAATGTGATGAATGATTTTAAAAAGAGATGGGAAGGAGGGATTTTATACAATAATGGAGATGGGAGGTTTGGAAGAGGAGTGGCTTTTTTAATGAAGGATGATGTTTTTAAAGCAAGTAAAATTCTATACAAAGATACGATGGGAAAATGTATGGTGGTTGAGACAATACATGAAGGAAGAGAATTGATTTTAGTAAATGTACATGCACCAACGGAAGAGAAAGAAAAGAAAGAGTTTTTTAATGTTTTAAGAAGTATTGTAAAGAAGTATAAGGAAATAATAAAAATGGGGGATTTTAACACGGTTTTTAATAAACATGACATGGCAGAAGGAATGGTTTTTAAAACTGATACAGGGAGAAAAGAATTAAAAGCATTAATGGCAGAAAATAATATGATAGATGTGTGGAGAGAAAGAAATGAAAGGAAAAAAGAATTTTCAAGGATACAAATAGTAGGGAGCTTTGTGTGCAAAACAAGAATTGACTTTATTTTATGTACGAGGAATGTGGAGAATTTTATCGAAAATATTAAGTATGAAGACACAAGTTTGAGCGATCACAAGTTTTTATTTTTTAAAATGGACTGGAATAAAGTGCAAAGAGGGCCAGGGATATGGGTTTTAAATACTAAAATGTTAGAAAATGAAGATTATGTTTTAAAGGTTAAAGAAATTATAGAAAAAGAAAAGGAAAATGAAATGTATGAAGAAGATAAGAGAATATTGTGGGAGAACGTAAAGTTTTTAATTAAAAAATTCTCGATTAAGTATTGTAGTATAATACGCAAATGCAAAAGATACAAAGAAAAAGAAATAAAGGAAAGTTTGGAAGTGGAATTGAATAAAGAAAATAAAGATATACAAAAGATAAAGGAAATGGAGGGAAAACTGAAAGAAATAGAGGAAAAGAATATGAGGGGGCGAGGTTAAGAAGCAAAGCTAAATATACAGTGGAGGGAGAAAAATGCACCAAGTTTTTTTTTGATTTGGAAAAAAATAAAGGGAAAGCTGAAACGATTAAAGAGAAAAGAGGAAAAAATGGGGAAATTGTAGAAGGGAATGAAAATTTTTTAGAAGAAATAAGGAATTTTTATGAAGAGCTTTTTAGTACAAGGGGTGTAAAAGAAAACGAAAAAAGGGAATTGTTGAATCAGATAAAAGCAAAAATTAGCGAGGAAGATAAAAAAGAATGTGATCAAGAAGTCAGAGAAGAGGAGATAGAAAGAGCAATACAGCAGCTGAATAAAAAGAGAAGTCCAGGAATAGATGGTTTAGGAAGTGAATTTTATATATGTTTTAAAGAGATTTTAACAAAGATTTTAAAGGAAGTTTTTAGAGAAATTTTTGGAAAAGAAGAAGTTAATGAAAGAATGGGGATGGGGATAACAAAACTGATATATAAAAGGAAAGGAGAAAAAGTAGATTTAAAAAACTACAGGCCGATCACAATGCTAAACACAGATCTTAAGATTTTAGCGAAAGTTTTAGCAAACAGGTTAAAGGAAGTAATGCCAAGTATAATCAAAACAAATCAAGCGTACGGAGTAAAAGGAAGAGATATAGAGGACACGACAATGAGCATAAGAGACACAGTATGGTACTTGAAAGAAGAGAAAGAAGAAGGATACGTAATTAGTTTAGATTTTGAAAAAGCTTTTGATAGGGTTGAACACGGGTATTTATTTGATGTTTTAAAGAAATTTGGTTTTGGGGGAGATTTTATTAAATGGATTGAGATTTTATATAAGGGTGCTTTAACAAGAATAAAATGTAATGGGTTTTTAACAGAATGTTTTAAAATCACAAGATCAATAAGACAGGGGTGTCCACTTTCAGCGTTATTATATTCACTTGTATCGGAACCGTTGGGATTGGCTATAAAACAAAAAGAAGAAATAACTGGAATTGAAATTGAGGAAAACAAGTCTGAAGGGAAGGTTTTTCAATATGCCGATGACACAACGATAATAGTAAAAGGAAAGGAGAGCGTTAAAGAAGTTATGAAGGTTGTAGAAGAATATTGTAAAGGATCTGGGAGTAAAGTAAATGAAGATAAGACGGTGTATATGAGATTTGGTAAAGCTATGATTTTAAGGGATTGTTTTAATTTCAAGGAATTGGAAGAAATAAGGATTTTAGGAATTTTAATGGGGAAAAATTAGAGGAAAGTAAGAGATGAAATGTGGGAGCAACTAGTAACAGAAATAGAGAGAAGGTTAAATTTTTGGAAATTGAGAACATTAAACTTGAAAGGGAAGGTTTTAATATTGAATGTTTTAATGGTTTCTAAGCTATAGTATGTTTTATATGTGTCGGAGATGCCATTGTGGACAGAAAAGAGGCTGAAGAAATGTTTTCTTGACTTTTTATGGGAGGGGAAACCAGCAAGAATAGCTTTTAACACACTTTTAGGGGCAGTAGACAAGGGGGGTTTAGGATTAATAGATGTGGAACAGAGAAAAAATTGTTTGAGAGTTAAAATAGTGAAGAAATACCTACAAGATGAGGGCAAAGCAGAGTGGAAAAAGACCATGAAATATTTTTTAAACAAATGTGGGAATTTTAATATGGGGGATGGAATTTTATGGATGAAAACGAAAATTTGGATGACGGAAAGACTACCAGAGTTTTATAGAG
This sequence comes from Siphateles boraxobius, assembly GCF_051911475.1. Taxonomy (NCBI): domain Eukaryota; kingdom Metazoa; phylum Chordata; class Actinopteri; order Cypriniformes; family Leuciscidae; genus Siphateles; species Siphateles boraxobius. The sequence goes on from NW_027509229.1 coordinate 1,543,085, forward strand.
AAATTTTGAGTGCCTGGGGAAAATTTTTAGCCAAAGTCGAGTATGATCCACATGGGAGAGAAAACATTTTAAATCAACCTCTGTTCTTAAACAAAAACATTTTAAAACAAGACAAAGAAATGTTTTTAAAGAAATGGATGGAAGTGGGGATAACAAGAGTGAGAGACGTTTTATATGAATTCAAAGAAGGGTTTTTACCAACACAATTTATTGTGGATGCAATGGAGGAGGCAAAAGAGGATTACAGTGAACAAGAAATTTTAAATACGTATGAAATCATTAAAAGTGCAATACCCAAAGAGTGGATTAAAAGAATAGAATGTATGGAAGGAGAGCCAAAAGAGAAATGTATTTATGTGAAATTGGGGGGAAAAGTGAATGATTTTAAGGAATGTACTGTGAAAATGATTTATTGTTCTTTTAGAGATGATGTTTTTAAAGAGCCAATTGCAAATGAATACTGGGTGCAGAAATTCAAAGATTTAAAAAAAGAGTGTATATGGAGAAACATGAGGGGGAAGTGTGTGGAAACAAAATTGGGATGTTTAGAATATTTTATAAGACATAAAGTGATTTTTACTGAGGCAATTTTAAATAAAATAGGAATTGAGCAAAACGCTCTGTGTAAAGTGTGCCAGGAAAAGGAAGAGTGGATTTTACATATATTTTTATACTGTAAAGAACTGGAGGAATTTTTAAGGAAATGTAAATGCTTAATTAAAGAGTTGACTGAGGAGTGGGATGAAAGTGTAATGGAATGGAACAGAGTTGTGATGTTTGGTTGGGAAAAGAAGTGTCAAAACAAAAGTTTTATAAATCTGTGTGTAATGTTGATGAAAAGTGCAATATGGGAGAGAAGAACTGTGGCTAAAAAGGAAAAAATTGTGTTGGATGTTTGGAATATGTTTAAAAGGAAAACTGAATTGTATATTGAAAGATTGTATGTTTATTTTAAATGTGAAAATATGTTGGATGCTTTTTATGATATTTTTACCCCAAAAGTTTGTTGTGTCCTTAAAGACCAAATGTGGAATCTGCCGGGAAGTGATGGAGTTTTTTAAATAATGTATGTAAATGAAATATATGTGATGTAGAGATGTATGTAGAAGAAAATATGTATTTTTTATTGTATTTATTTTTATTTTATTTTATTGATTGAAATTTCTTAATAAAAAAAAAAAAAAAAAAAAGTCACGCCCGATCTCGTCTGATCTCGGAAGCTAAGCAGGGTCGGGCCTGGTTAGTACTTGGATGGGAGACCGCCTGGGAATACCAGGTGCTGTAAGCTTTTTTGATTTAAACAAAAAAAGAGTCCCTGAGCTTCTTCAGAAAGCCTTTAAAAGTCTCTGAGATTCTTCAGAGAGCATGAAAGAGTTTGAGTTTTTTCAAAAGTTCTTCTTAGTTTTCTTCATTAATGGTCTAACCTTTTAAATAGCCCAATTTTGGCAGCAGTTTTCGCTTACGGCCATCTTGGTCACGCCCGATTGGTACGTTCCAGGAAGTGTTTGGTCTCAGTGGGGTGGAAGAGGTTCACCCAAAAGTTTTGTGTTTTGTTTTGCGGTTTTGTGTATGTTAAATAAGTGTTTTTGTTTAAGTTTTTCGTATTAGTTTTTGTATTTGTCCTCCCAACAGCTTAGCTGATTGGGAGGGATTGAGTTTTTTTTTTCTTTTGGAGAAATGGAGGGACAAACGGCTATGGATAAGGACTTGGCACGAGAAACACGTCGGAGAAAGGAAAATGGACTGGACAAAGGACAACGAGAAAAGGATTACCCTGAAAAGAGAAACAGAAGAAACTACACGAAGGACGCAACGATTGTGATTGATTTGATGGAGGTACAGGACGGGAAGGCGGAGGATATTATAAAAGCATTGACGGAGAAGGTGGATGTGACGAATATACTTGCGATAAGACCAAAAATGATGAAGGAATATGAAATTACATTTGAGAAAGAGGAAGATATTGAGAAGCTGGATGATGGACTGATAATAAAAGGAAAGATGTGTGAAATTAAAAAATTGAATAATAAGGACTTGGTTGTCTCTTTCATGCATCTGCCTGCTTATCTGGAGGATGACGTAATCCTGCAAAAGCTGGAAGGATGGGGGGTAACTCCCATTTCACAGATTAAAAGAAGATTGTACACAGGCACCAGCATAGAGGATGGAACCAGGTACATGAGAGTACGCTTCCCGAAAGAAGTGCATTCTTTGCCCTACAGCATGAAAGTGGAAACGGAAGAGGGTCCTCAGTATTTCAGAGTGATACATAGCCAGCAGATGAGAACCTGCAGGTTGTGTATGAGCACTGAACATATGATGAAGGACTGTCCGGAATTCAAATGCTTTAAATGCGAGGAAAAGGGCCACTTCGCGAGGGACTGCAAAGCGGAGAGGTGCCTGGGCTGCAAGCTTGTGTTGAGCAGGTGTGAGTGCGACGACGGAGACCAACAACAGGAGGAAGAACTGATGAGCGGGCAGATGCATGAGGCAGACAGAGAAGAGAAGCAACGCGAGGGCATGGAAGGAACGCCAAGAGAGGAGATTGTAAGCGCGGATGTTGAGGGCATAACGGAACGGAGTGGACTAACGATAGACAATGAGGAAACGGAGGAACGAATGGAAGTAACTGGGACTTTGCAAACTGAACTGGAAAAGATAGAGGAGCAAGATCAAGTCACGGAGAAAGAAAAAAGGGACAAAGGAAGTGAAAACATGGACGACGGTGGTACAAAGGGAATAACAAGTAAAAGAAGAAGGACAAGTAAGGTAATTCCAAATTTAGATAAAGCAAGGAAAAAAGTTTCTTTTGAAAAAAGTGATGAGAAACAGGACTGTGGAGAAAATGTAAAGGAAGGAGAGGAAATGAACTGAAAGAATGGGGATTTTTAATTTGTTTATCTTTTATTTTATTGTGCTGAGTATTGTGACTTTTAATGCAAGAGGGTTAATGAACTGTGTGAAATTTGAAAAAGTGAAGGAAATGTGCAAAGAAGAGGATATCATTTTATTGCAAGAGACAAACTGGAAAGATAATGCAATGGAGGATTTTAAAAGAAAATGGGAAGGGGAATTATTTTTTAATAATAAAGAAGGGAAAGGAGGTGGAGTGGCAGTGTTAATAAGAAAAGACAGAGGTATTAAGGCAAAATTGATATATAAGGACATAAAAGGGAAATGCATGGCTGTAGAAATTAAGATAGAAGAAGAAGATTTTATTTTGATAAACGTACATGCTCCAAATGACCAAATGGAAAAGAAAATGTATTTTAATGATATATCTAGAGTAATGAAAGAATGGAAGAAGGTAATAATTGGGGGAGATTTTAACACTGTTTTTAGTAAAATGGACATGGTGAATGGAATGATTTTTAAGTCGGATGTGGGTAGAAAAGAGTTAAAGTTATTGATGGGAGGAAAAAATATGATGGACGTGTGGAGGGAGAGGAATGAAAAAAAGAAGGAATTTACAAGAAGGCAGCTGGTGGGGAATTTTATGTGTCAAACCAGAATAGATTACTTTTTAAACACCAGGAATTTAGAACATTTTATTGATGGGATTTTTTTATAAAGAAACCACTTTAAGTGATCACAAAATGGTATTAATGAGACTAGATTTTAAAAGAGAAAGGAAGGGACCAGGGGTTTGGATTTTAAACACTGATGTCTTAAAGGAAGAGCATTTTAAAAAAGGGACAGAATACATTTTAGATGAAGGAAAAAAAGACTTGATGTACATAGAAGATAAAAGACAATGGTGGGAAAACATGAAATATGAAATTAAGAAATACACAATAAACTACTGTAAGTTGTTACAAAAGGTGAAAAGAACAGAGGAGGAAGAAATAAGAGAAACGCTAAGAAAAGAGTTAAACAAAAATGAAGTAAACATGCAAAGAGTACTTGAAGTGGAGGACAAATTGAAGAAAATAGAAGAGAAGAAATACAAGGGGGCGATGTTAAGAAGTAAAGCAAAATGTACGGTGCAAGGGGAGAAATGTAACAAATTCTTTTTTAATCTTGAGAAAAGCAAGGGGAGGGCAGAAATAATTAAGGAAATTAAGAATAAAGAAGGACAAGCGGTTTTAAACACAGAAGGGATTTTAAAAGAAATAAGCCAGTTTTATGAAGAACTTTTTAAATCAGAAGGAGGAGATGAAGAAAAAAGGAATTTTTTAATTAAACAGATAACAAAAAAAGTCAGTGAGACAGATAAGGGGGTTTGTGAAAGAGAAATAACAACAGAAGAAATTATACAGGCCATAAATCAGTTAGGAGTAAAGAAAAGCCCAGGAATAGATGGAATTGGAAATGAGTTTTATAAGATTTTTAAGGAAAAAATGAGCATAATTTTAAAAGAAATCTATGGAGAAATTAAAAAAAAAAAAAGAGTACACCCAAGAATGGGACTGGGATTAATGAAAATCATTTATAAGAGAAAAGGAGACAAAACGGAATTGAAGAATTATAGGCCTATTATAGGCCTATCACAATGTTAAACACAGATTTAAAAATTTTAGCCAAAGTTTTAGCAAACAGATTAAAAGAGATAATGCCGGATATAATTGAAACTAACCAGGCTTACGGAGTTAAGGGGAGGGACATTGCGGATATCACAAGCAGTATAAGAGATATAGTGGGATATATAAAAGAAAAAGGAAAGAGCGCATATGTAAGAAGTATGGACTTTGAGAAGGCTTTTGACAGAGTGGAACGAGGGTTTTTAATGGGAATTTTAAAACAATTTGGGTTTGGAGAGAATTTTATCAAATGGATTTCAGTTTTATACAGTGATATTTTAACAAAAGTAAAATGTAATGGTTTTTTAACGCAACCTTTTAAAGTTTTAAGATCAATCAGACAAGGATGTCCACTGTCCGCACAGTTATATTCTTTGGTGGCAGAACCTTTAGGGCTTTTAATAAATAGAGACAAAGAGATAAAAGGGATACAATTTGAAGGAAGAAAAGAATTAACTCCAATTTTTCAATATGCAGATGATACGACAGTTGTGGTGGAAAATAGGGAAAGCATAAAAGAAGTGATGAGAAAAATAAAATGTTATTGCGAAGGCTCAGGGGCAAAAATAAATGAGGAAAAAACAATATATATGAAGTTTGGAAGGACAGAGAGTTTAACAGATGTTTTTAAATTTAAGGAAGTACAAGAGATGAAGATTTTAGGGGCAATTGTAGCAAAAAATGAGAAGGAAGCTATTGATAATATGTGGGAAGAGACATTGGGAGAAATGGAAAGAAGATTGATTTTTTGGAGAAATAGATTTTTAAGTTTGAAAGGGAAAATTTTAACTGTAAACAGTTTAATGTTATCAAAGATGTGGTATAAATTGCAAGTAATGTCATTACCAAACTGGGCTTTTAAGAGAATAAAAACGATTGTTTTAGAATATTTATGGGATAAAAAGCCTTCAAGGGTAGCGTATTATACGCTCATAGGAAAACCGGAGGAGGGAGGGATGGGACTGGTGGATGTGGAACTGAAAATGAAAAGCATGAGGGTAAAAGTGGTAAAGAAGTACTTGGATGATAATAATAGAGCTGATTGGAAGGAATTGATGGTATTTTATTTAAATAAATGTGGGAATTTTAACCTGGGGGAAAACACTTTATGGATGAAGATAAAAGCTGGGATGATGGAGGGAATTCCACAATTTTATAAAGAGGTTTTAAATGCTTGGAGGCTTTTTTTGACAGAGGTGGATTTTAATCCAGAAGGGAGGGAAATGATTTTAAATCAACCTTTGTTTTTAAATGACAAAATAAAGATAAATGAGCGTGATATCTATTTTAAGAAATGGATGCAAGCAGGCATTGTAAAAGTGAGGGATATTTTATGGGAGTGGGAGGAGGGATTTTTACCACTACAAGTGATAAAGGATGCGATGGAGGAGGAAAAGGAAGACTATAATGTGATCAGTTTAAAAAAACAATATGAAGATGTTAAAAAAGCAATCCCAGGTCAATGGTTAGAGGAGGTCAACAATAATGATGGAAAAGAAAACAAAATGACGGTGTATCTAAAATGTAAAGACAAGAAGGTGGATTTTAATATGGGAACTGTGAAAATGTTTTATGAGTTTTTTAGAAACAGAGTTTTTAAAAAACCAGGGGCTAATGAGGTTTGGTTAAGGAATTTGAATGGAATTGAAGAAAAAGATGTCTGGAAAAACAGAGCATGGAGTTGGTTAGATGTAGGTTTGGAATGTTTGGATTATTTTATTAGACAAAATGTGATATATACTGAAATGAGATTGTGTATAATGAAAAAAGAAAGTAATGCACAATGTAAAGTATGTAAGAAGGAAGATGAAGGGATTTTACACTTGTTTTTATATTGTGAAAAGCTTAATTTTTTTTTTAATGAACTGAAAGATTTTATAAAAGAATTAAGAGGAAAAGAAGTGGTTGCTGAATGGGATACATGTTTTATGTTGGGAATGGCAGAAAAAAATGTAAATAAGAAGCTTGTGAATTTGTGCTTACTACTGGCGAAGAAAGCAATATGGAAAAGAAGGAAAATAGCAAAAAACAGAGATGTTGTTTTAGATCTATGGGGGCTTTTTAAACCGATGGTAGATGATTATGTGGAAATATTGTACAATTATTTTAAAATGGAGAGCAAAATGGGGGAATTTTATGGAATTTTTAACAAGGATGTCATGTGTGTTTTTAAACAAAAACACTTTTACTTGCCAAAGTATTGAACAAGATGGAAATGTATAAATATATAATGATGTGTTTTATGTAAAGCAATGATAAAACATTTAATAAAAAAAATAAAATAAAAAAGTCACGCCCGATCTCGTCTGAGACAGAGTCCCTGTGCTTCTTCAGAAAGCCTTTAAAAGTCTCTGAGATTCTTCAGAGAGCATGAAAGAGTTTGAGTTTTTTCAAAA
>NW_027509229.1:1555000-1560000 GCF_051911475.1 Siphateles boraxobius
CACTGGACTGGTTGGAGGAACACGCACGGTAATTGACAATGGACTGGCAGGAGGAACACGAATGGCAAACGACACTGGACTGGCGGGAGGAACACGAATGGCAAAAGACACTGGACTGGCGGGAGGAACACGAATGGCAAACGACACTGGACTAGAGAATCGACAAAGAACTGGGAATGGAAAGGATCAAGAAGCAAGGAAAAGATTTGGTGAAAGAAAATATTTAAAAGAGGCAACAGTGATCGTAAGTACAGAGAACGTGAGTGGAGTGAGAGCGGAGGATATAATTAAAGCGATTTCGGAACAAATTGGAAGTGGAAAGGTGTTGGCTGTAAGACCCAGGCAAGGCAAAGAATATGAACTGACACTAGAACAGGAAGAAATGTGCGACGTTTTAATCGATGGATTGACAATAAAGGGAGTGGACTGTGAAGTAAAGAAGCTGCAAAATAAAGATTACGTTGTTTCATTCATGCACCTGCCTGTCTACCTGGAGGATAATGAAATTTTGGACAAATTGGAAGGATGGGGGGTTTCCCCCATATCTAAAATCAAAAGAAGGTGCTATCCGGGCACTGACGTAGAAGACGGCACCAGGTTTGTGAAGGTGAGGTTCCCCAAAGAAGTGGCATCACTCCCTTATAGCACAAAGCTGGAAACAGCGGAAGGGCCACAGTACTTTAGGGTGATGCACAGCCACCAGGTAAAGACCTGTCGGCTGTGCATGAGCCCAGGACATCTACTGAAAGATTGCCCAGATTTCAAGTGCTATAAGTGTGAGGAAAGGGGCCATTTTGCACGAGATTGCAACGCCGTCAGGTGCCCGGATTGCCAAGAAATTTTAAATAAATGTGAATGCTGGATGGAGGGAGAGGTAGGAGGAAGGGAAGTACAGGTAGACAGACAGGTGCATGAAGGAAACAACGAGGAAAGACAAGAAGAGGACGAATCACAACCAAAGGAAGCAGAGGAAGGAACAAACAACAGACAAGAAGGAGAAGGAGGAAATGAAAAGGATGATGAACAGATAAGTGAAGAGGACACGCTGTTGACACCAATGGACATATCTTCAAATCATGGACAAAAAGGAAAAGAACAAGACAAAGAAACAGACAGCGAAGGAGAAATAAGGATGGAGGAGGACGAGAAGAAAAAAGTGGAGAGGGGACAAGGACGAAGAAGATTGCTAAAGGTAAAGCCAAATATAGAAACTGCAAGGAAAAAAGTGTTGAAAAAAGGACTAATCGAGTGTTTAAACAGGTTTGAGGTGTTAAAGGAACTGGAGGAGAAAGACTAAGAATAATGGTTTTTAGATATTTATTCTTTTTATTTTTAATGGTACTAAGTTGTGTGACTTTTAATGCGAGAGGACTTTTGAACTTAAGGAAATTTGAAAATGTAAAAGAAAAATGTAAAACAGAAGACATTATTGTGCTACAAGAAACAAACTGGAGAGAAAATGTGATGAATGATTTTAAAAAGAGATGGGAAGGAGGGATTTTATACAATAATGGAGATGGGAGGTTTGGAAGAGGAGTGGCTTTTTTAATGAAGGATGATGTTTTTAAAGCAAGTAAAATTCTATACAAAGATACGATGGGAAAATGTATGGTGGTTGAGACAATACATGAAGGAAGAGAATTGATTTTAGTAAATGTACATGCACCAACGGAAGAGAAAGAAAAGAAAGAGTTTTTTAATGTTTTAAGAAGTATTGTAAAGAAGTATAAGGAAATAATAATGATGGGGGATTTTAACACGGTTTTTAATAAACATGACATGGCAGAAGGAATGGTTTTTAAAACTGATACAGGGAGAAAAGAATTAAAAGCATTAATGGCAGAAAATAATATGATAGATGTGTGGAGAGAAAGAAATGAAAGGAAAAAAGAATTTTCAAGGATACAAATAGTAGGGAGCTTTGTGTGCAAAACAAGAATTGACTTTATTTTATGTACGAGGAATGTGGAGAATTTTATCGAAAATATTAAGTATGAAGACACAAGTTTGAGCGATCACAAGTTTTTATTTTTTAAAATGGACTGGAATAAAGTGCAAAGAGGGCCAGGGATATGGGTTTTAAATACTAAAATGTTAGAAAATGAAGACTATGTTTTAAAGGTTAAAGAAATTATAGAAAAAGAAAAGGAAAATGAAATGTATGAAGAAGATAAGAGAATATGGTGGGAGAACGTAAAGTTTTTAATTAAAAAATTCTCGATTAAGTATTGTAGTATAATACACAAATGCAAAAGATACAAAGAAAAAGAAATAAAGGAAAGTTTGGAAGTGGAATTGAATAAAGAAAATAAAGATATACAAAAGATAAAGGAAATGGAGGGAAAACTGAAAGAAATAGAGGAAAAAGAATATGAGGGGGCGAGGTTAAGAAGCAAAGCTAAATATACAGTGGAGGGAGAAAAATGCACCAAGTTTTTTTTTGATTTGGAAAAAAAGAAAGGGAAAGCTGAAACGATTAAAGAGATAAGAGGAAAAAATGGGGAAATTGTAGAAGGGAATGAAAAAATTTTAGAAGAAATAAGGAATTTTTATGAAGAGCTTTTTAGTACAAGGGGTGTAAAAGAAAACGAAAAAATGGAATTGTTGAATCAGATAAAAGCAAAAATTAGCGAGGAAGATAAAAAAGAATGTGATCAAGAAGTCAGAGAAGAGGAGATAGAAAGAGCAATACAGCAGCTGAATAAAAAGAAAAGTCCAGGAATAGATGGTTTAGGAAGTGAATTTTATATATGTTTTAAAGAGATTTTAACAAAGATTTTAAAGGAAGTTTTTAGAGAAATTTTTGGAAAAGAAGAAGTTAATGAAAGAATGGGGATGGGCATAACAAAACTGATATATAAAAGGAAAGGAGAAAAAGTAGATTTAAAAAACTACAGGCCAATCACAATGCTAAACACAGATCTTAAGATTTTAGCGAAAGTTTTAGCAAACAGGTTAAAGGAAGTAATGCCAAGTATAATCAAAACAAATCAAGCGTACGGAGTAAAAGGAAGAGATATAGCGGACACGACAATGAGCATAAGAGACACAATATGGTACTTGAAAGAAGAGAAAGAAGAAGGATACGTAATTAGTTTAGATTTTGAAAAAGCTTTTGATAGGGTTGAACACGGGTATTTATTTGATGTTTTAAAGAAATTTGGTTTTGGGGGAGATTTTATTAAATGGATTGAGATTTTATATAAGGGTGCTTTAACAAGAATAAAATGTAATGGGTTTTTAACAGAATGTTTTAAAATCACAAGATCAATAAGACAGGGGTGTCCACTTTCAGCGTTATTATATTCACTTGTATCGGAACCGTTGGGATTGGCTATAAAACAAAAAGAAGAAATAACTGGAATTGAAATTGAGGAAAACAAGTCTGAAGGGAAGGTTTTTCAATATGCCGATGACACAACGATAATAGTAAAAGGAAAGGAGAGCGTTAAAGAAGTTATGAAGGTTGTAGAAGAATATTGTAAAGGATCTGGGAGTAAAGTAAATGAAGATAAGACGGTGTATATGAGATTTGGTAAAGCTATGATTTTAAGGGATTGTTTTAATTTCAAGGAAGTGGAAGAAATAAGGATTTTAGGAATTTTAATGGGGAAAAATGAGAGGAAAGTAAGAGATGAAATGTGGGAGCAACTAGTAACAGAAATAGAGAGAAGGTTAAATTTTTGGAAATTGAGAACATTAAACTTGAAAGGGAAGGTTTTAATATTGAATGTTTTAATGGTTTCTAAGCTATGGTATGTTTTATATGTGTCGGAGATGCCATTGTGGACAGAAAAGAGGCTGAAGAAATGTTTTCTTGACTTTTTATGGGAGGGGAAACCAGCAAGAATAGCTTTTAACACACTTTTAGGGGCAGTAGACAAGGGGGGTTTAGGATTAATAGATGTGGAACAGAGAAAAAATAGTTTGAGAGTTAAAATAGTGAAGAAATACATACAAGATGAGGGCAAAGCAGAGTGGAAAAAGACCATGAAATATTTTTTAAACAAATGTGGGAATTTTAATATGGGGGATGGAATTTTATGGATGAAAACGAAAATTTGGATGATGGAAAGACTACCAGAGTTTTATAGAGAAATTTTGAGTGCCTGGGGAAAATTTTTAGCCAAAGTCGAGTATGATCCACATGGGAGAGAAAACATTTTAAATCAACCTCTGTTCTTAAACAAAAACATTTTAAAACAAGACAAAGAAATGTTTTTAAAGAAATGGATGGAAGTGGGGATAACAAGAGTGAGAGACGTTTTATATGAATTCAAAGAAGGGTTTTTACCAACACAATTTATTGTGGATGCAATGGAGGAGGCAAAAGAGGATTACAGTGAACAAGAAATTTTAAATAAGTATGAAATCATTAAAAGTGCAATACCCAAAGAGTGGATTAAAAGAATAGAATGTATGGAAGGAGAGCCAAAAGAGAAATGTATTTATGTGAAATTGGGGGGGAAAGTGAATGATTTTAAGGAATGTACTGTGAAAATGATTTATTGTTCTTTTAGAGATGATGTTTTTAAAGAGCCAATTGCAAATGAATACTGGGTGCAGAAATTCAAAGATTTAAAAAAAGAGTGTATATGGAGAAACATGAGGGGGAAGTGTGTGGAAACAAAATTGGGATGTTTAGAATATTTTATAAGACATAAAGTGATTTTTACTGAGGCAATTTTAAATAAAATAGGAATTGAGCAAAACGCTCTGTGTAAAGTGTGCCAGGAAAAGGAAGAGTGGATTTTACATATATTTTTATACTGTGAAGAACTGGAGGAATTTTTAAGGAAATGTAAATGCTTAATTAAAGAGTTGACTGAGGAGTGGGATGAAAGTGTAATGGAATGGAACAGAGTTGTGATGTTTGGTTGGGAAAAGAAGTGTCAAAACAAAAGTTTTATAAATCTGTGTGTAATGTTGATGAAAAGTGCAATATGGGAGAGAAGAACTGTGGCTAAAAAGGAAAAAATTGTGTTGGATGTTTGGACTAT
>NW_027509229.1:1630000-1635000 GCF_051911475.1 Siphateles boraxobius
TCATTCCTGGGTCTGCCTACGTACATCCAGGATGAGGAAATAATGAGAAAGCTAACGGAATGGGGAGTGACGGCTGTCTCAAGAATAAAGAGGAGAATGTGGCCAGGGACTGATATAGCGGATGGGACCAGATTTTTAAAAGTCAAGTTCACTGATACGGTCAAATCCTTGCCATATTCCACAAAGTTTGACACAATGGGAGGTACGGAGCACTTCAGAGTCATCCATGACAGACAGGTGAAAGTTTGTCGCTTGTGCATTCAACCGGGGCACATAGTGAGAGACTGCCCAAGCTTCAAGTGCTTCAAGTGCAACAAGCAGGGACACTACGCACGGGAGTGTAAGGAGGGGAATTGCAAGGAGTGTCAGATGAGGTATGGACTGTGTGTATGTGAAACGCCGGCGGAGATGGGAGAAGAGAGCATCGAAGGTGAGCCATCAGATCTTTACGAGGTGGATGAGGAGGAGGAAAGTGAGGAGGGGGAAGGTGTAGCGGCTGGAGAAGAGGTGAGAAGTGGCACTTGGTGCGAAAAAGAAGGAAAAGGAGAACGGAGAGCTGCCGAGAGAGAGAGTGGTCGAGAGGAAGCGGTCTCAGGACTATGGCAGAGAGAAAGAGGAGGAAAAAATAAAGTTCTGGAACTAGATGAAGGGACACATTTAAGAGACGGAAAAGCAAAAATATTGAAAGAACGGGAGAGCGAAGAAGACAATGGAGAGATATCGAAAGGTGATGGTGAAAGTCAAGGTGCAAAAAGTATGAAGGAGAAGGATGAAGGAGGGAGGGGAGAAAAGGAGATGTCAGAGAACCCAGCATTAAACGTGGAGGAGGAAATGGACACAAGTGAGGAAAAGAGCATAAAGAAGAAAAGAAAGAAAAATGGGAAGGAGGAGCATACTGCAAAAAAGTAAGGAATTGGATTTACTGAAATGAGTTTGAGATTCCTTAAAACTATAATATATATTATGTGTGGCGTTATGAATATTGCATGCTTGAACGCCAATGGACTAAGAGATGTAAACAAGTTTGAGAAGGTGAAGGGAGTGCTTAAAGTAGACATAATATGTTTACAAGAGACGCATTGGTCGGAAGAAATAATGGGAAATATAAAAAAAGAGTGGGAAGATGACATTTTTGTAAACCATGGAAATCAAAAAGCTTGTGGTGTGGCGATTTTGATAAAGAGGGATAGAGTGTATAATGTACAACAAATTTATAAAGATGGTAAAGGAAGATTGTTAGTAATAGATTTTATGTTTCACAATGAGCTACTTAGGTTGATAAATGTTTACGCGCCTAATGTAGAAACTGAAAGAAAAGAAGTCTTCAAAGAAATTAAGCCGTTATGTAAAGGGAAATTTATAGTAATGGGAGACTTCAATGTTTGGTGCACAAGACTAGATGCATCAAGTAGTGCAAATTTTAAATCAGATGTGTCTAGGAAATATTTAAATGAATGGATGATGAGCGAGGATATAGTTGATGCTTGGAGAGAGGAAAATCCTTATAAAAGAGAGTTTTCTAGAAGGCAAATGGTGATGGGGAGTTTGAAGCAAAGCCGAATAGATTTATGTTTAATTAAAAGGGAAATGTTAGGATACGTGAAAAATGTGAAATATAAGTTTATAGGAATAAGTGACCATGCTGCTATGACAGTTAAGTTCGGTGTAAATACGGAAGAGAGAGGTGGGGGAGTGTGGTGTTTGAATGCATCTCTGCTAAAGGAAAAGGCATATAAAGAAAATATCAGCAAATGTATAAGGTATGAAATGGCAAACCCATTGTTTAATGAAAATGTGTGTGAATGGTGGGAAATAATGAAAGCAAAAATAAAAAAAAGAAGTGTTAGATATTCAAAACAAAGGGATTTCATGAGGAGGAGTAAAGTAGAAGCAATGGAAAATGCATTAAAGAAGGAAGCAGAGAAAATAGATAGGGATCCTAAGCACGGAAAAGAATGTTTTTTGAAGATAAAAGCAGAGATGGAGGAATATGAAAAAGAAAAAAGTAAGGGTGCAATAGTAAGGAGTAGGGCACAGTATGCTTTAGAGGGAGAAAGGAGTACAAAGTTCTTTCTGAACTTAGAGAAAAAAAAGCAGAGGAAAAATCATATTTTTGAGTTGGAAAATGAAAAAGGGATAAAAGTAACTGATTATGTGGAGATAATAAGAGTAGTAGAGTCGTTTTATAGAGAATTATTTAAGAAAGAAGGTGTAAAACAGGACTGTGTGGATGAGGTTTTAAATACTGTAAGTGCTAGGTTAAATGAAGAGGATAAAAGTATGTGTGAAAGAGATATAAGGATTGAAGAAATAAAAGAAGCAATAGAGCAAACAAAACCGAATAAAAGCCCAGGTGCAGACGGTCTAATACATGAATTTTATAAGACTTTTGTTGATATTATAGCACCAATATTGTGGAAGCTCTATAAGAGTATGGAAGAGAGAGGGGAAATGCCACAATCAATGGGTTTAGGAGTAATCACCATCTTGTACAAAAATAAGGGGAGTCCACTTAAGTTGGAAAATTATAGACCATTGAGTCTTTTAAACACAGACTATAAAATTTTAACAAAAGTATTAGCTAATAGAATAAAAAAGGTAGTAGGGACAATAATATCACCAAATCAAGCATACAGCATAATGGGAAGAGATATCACAGACACAATTAGTACAATAAGGGATGTAGTAGAAAGCATGGGAAAGGATGGAGAGGGCGGTTTGATTTTATCGATGGATTTAAATAAGGCGTTTGATAGGGTAGAGCACAGCTTCATGGAGCAAACAATGAGAAGATTTGGATTTGGGGAGAGGATTCTAAGGTGGATAAAGTTAGTATATGATAATGCTAAGAGTTGTGTGAAAATTAATGGGGTGTTAACTGACCCTTTTCCTTTAGAGAGGTCAGTTAGGCAAGGATGTCCATTGTCGGCATTGCTATACTCAATAACAGCAGAGCCTTTGGCAACACTGATTAAAGGAGATAAAGAAATAAGAGGAATTCAAATACCATATGGGGGAGTCAGCATTATTCATCAGTATGCAGATGATACCACATTTACAGTTAAGGACATAGAGAGTATAAATAGAATAAGGGAACATATGGGAGCATACGGAAAAGCGTCAGGTGCAAAAATAAATGTAGATAAATCCGAAATAATGAGTATAGGAGGTGTGGATATAAAAGGGTCAGACACTCCCTTTAAAATAACTACAGAGTATTTGAAGATTCTAGGTGTAAACATAGGAGTAAATGTAAAAGAAGCTAGAGATGCTACGTGGACAGGAATATTAAATAAAATTAAACAAGTTTTACAATTTTGGAGACTAAGGGAGTTAAGATTAAGAGGCAAAGTAGTAGTAGCTAATTCATTATTGCTTACAAAATGTAACTATGTGATGGGGGTAATAGACCTACCAAATTGGGTGTTGAATGGAATTAAAGAGACAGTGAATATTTTTTTGTGGGGAGGTAAAGGAGTTAGAATATCAGCAAAAACTCTAATAGCGGATTATAAGGAGGGAGGCTTGAAGTTGATTGATTTAGAAGTTAAAAGAAAGGCAATAAGAGTGAAAGCGATAAAAAAATATCTATATGATAAAGTAGAGTATGGATGGAAGGGTTATATGAGAAATTACTTAGATAAAAGTGCAGGATGTGGTGAGGAAGGATTGTTCATGGCCTTAAAAAAACCAATGATTGAAAAGGTGCCATTATTTTATCAGGAAGTCTTTAGTGCATGGTCTGAGTTTGTAGTGAATGTGGGATATGAATGTGAGAATATAAATCAAGTGCATCATCAGCCAATTTTCTTGAATCCAAAAGTAAGGTTAGGAGGGAAAATGCTTTACAATAGATTGTTCATGAGAGCGGGTATTAGAAAAGTAAAAGATATGGCATATGAATATGTGAAGGGGTTCTTACCAAATAGGGCAATATATGACTGTGTGGTGGGATGGGATGATGAGATTGAACAAGCAAAAGTGGACCGTGAGTGTGAAAATATTAAAATAAGCCTGCCTAAGAGCTGGGTGGAAAGGATAGAGAGAGAGACTGTTAAAGTGGGAAATTGGGGAATTCCAGAAATGTACATTATGGAAAATAATAATAAGAAGTATTTGTCTGAGATAAATGTGAAAATGATATATAAGATGTTGCTGAAAAAGGAAATCAAAATGCCTGCATCAGAAGCTGTATGGACAAAACTATTTCCAGATTTGAATGTGAAGACAATTTGGAAGAACTTAAGGGTGAAATATAATGGACTGGATTGTGAGAACCTGGACTTTAAGCTCAGACATAATAGGATATACACAAAGGTGGTAATCCATCAAATAAACAAAAATGTGAAAAGGGAATGTGATTTATGTGGGACAGAGCCAGAGACCCTGATGCATATATTCTTTGAATGTAAAGAGCTTCAAGTGTTCCATGAAAAATTGAAAAAGATGGTCAAGGATGGAATGGGAAAAGATGTAACAGGGAATGAATGGAAAAAACTGTTTTTATTCGGTGAATGTATGAATCACAAAGACAAGAGGGTTAATTTCTGGAATTTTATGTTAAGTCATGCAAGATATGCAATATGGGTGAGAAGGAACTTGGCATATTTTGAAGGGAAGAAAGTGGATGTAATTGAGATGTTTAAAACTGTTGTAAGAAAGAATGTGTATCTAATGTGGCAATATTTGAGCAAAGAGGAATTTGAAAAGGCATTTGTGGATGAAGAATGTGGGCTTATAAGTATAGATATAAATAAAGGGTTAAGTTTATGTTTTTGAAAAGAGACAATGAGCTTGAATAATGGTTCAACATTTTATTTGGAATATTCTGGTGGATGAAGATTGAAGAAAATTAAGTTATGTTTTTTCCCTGTATGATTCATTGATATGTGAGATGAATTAGTGTTGGGGTTATAATGATTGGAATCATAATTTCATAATTGTTATGTAAAAAATTTTTGTTACTTTTTGATAATAAAAAAAAAAAAAAAAAAAAAGCC
>NW_027509229.1:1665000-1670000 GCF_051911475.1 Siphateles boraxobius
AATTTTGGCAGCAGTTTTCGCTTACGGCCATACCACCTTGGTCACGCCCTAGTGGAAGCAGGAAGTGGTAGAGTCAGTGGAGAGAACAGGTGGAGAGTGTTTGTTTGGAAGATATTTTGAGTTTTGTGCTAAAACAACCCTTTATTAAACAAGGAATTGTAATTTGTGGAGTTATTTACTCCCCAAACGGCATTTCTGCTGTTTGGGGATTAGTACTTCTGGCACAGTGGAGGTGGGATTGCAAGCGGACAACATGGAAAAGGGAAGAGGAGTGGACAAGCGGAATGTGAGTGAAAATGGCGGTGAAGATGAACAAAGGAGAAGGAATTATGAGAAGAGACTAACAGTGCTGGTGGAGATAGAGGGAGAGGACAGAATAACCATGATGGAACTGCTGAAGAAAGTAAGAGAGGAATGTGGAGTGGTCATCGGATGCAGGTACAAAACTCCAAAGGAATATGAACTAACAATGGAGGAGGAGAAAGGAAAAGATAAAATATTGGATGGATTAAAGATAAAACAGAGCAGAATCATGGCGAAAGAAATAAACAGCACTGAGATGGTAGTTTCATTCCTGGGTCTGCCTACGTACATCCAGGATGAGGAAATAATGAGAAAGCTAACGGAATGGGGAGTGACGGCTGTCTCAAGAATAAAGAGGAGAATGTGGCCAGGGACTGATATAGCGGATGGGACCAGATTTTTAAAAGTCAAGTTCACTGATACGGTCAAATCCTTGCCATATTCCACAAAGTTTGACACAATGGGAGGTACGGAGCACTTCAGAGTCATCCATGACAGACAGGTGAAAGTTTGTCGCTTGTGCATTCAACCGGGGCACATAGTGAGAGACTGCCCAAGCTTCAAGTGCTTCAAGTGCAACAAGCAGGGACACTACGCACGGGAGTGTAAGGAGGGGAATTGCAAGGAGTGTCAGATGAGGTATGGACTGTGTGTATGTGAAACGCCGGCGGAGATGGGAGAAGAGAGCATCGAAGGTGAGCCATCAGATCTTTACGAGGTGGATGAGGAGGAGGAAAGTGAGGAGGGGGAAGGTGTAGCGGCTGGAGAAGAGGTGAGAAGTGGCACTTGGTGCGAAAAAGAAGGAAAAGGAGAACGGAGAGCTGCCGAGAGAGAGAGTGGTCGAGAGGAAGCGGTCTCAGGACTATGGCAGAGAGAAAGAGGAGGAAAAAATAAAGTTCTGGAACTAGATGAAGGGACACATTTAAGAGACGGAAAAGCAAAAATATTGAAAGAACGGGAGAGCGAAGAAGACAATGGAGAGATATCGAAAGGTGATGGTGAAAGTCAAGGTGCAAAAAGTATGAAGGAGAAGGATGAAGGAGGGAGGGGAGAAAAGGAGATGTCAGAGAACCCAGCATTAAACGTGGAGGAGGAAATGGACACAAGTGAGGAAAAGAGCATAAAGAAGAAAAGAAAGAAAAATGGGAAGGAGGAGCATACTGCAAAAAAGTAAGGAATTGGATTTACTGAAATGAGTTTGAGATTCCTTAAAACTATAATATATATTATGTGTGGCGTTATGAATATTGCATGCTTGAACGCCAATGGACTAAGAGATGTAAACAAGTTTGAGAAGGTGAAGGGAGTGCTTAAAGTAGACATAATATGTTTACAAGAGACGCATTGGTCGGAAGAAATAATGGGAAATATAAAAAAAGAGTGGGAAGATGACATTTTTGTAAACCATGGAAATCAAAAAGCTTGTGGTGTGGCGATTTTGATAAAGAGGGATAGAGTGTATAATGTACAACAAATTTATAAAG
Organism: Siphateles boraxobius; assembly: GCF_051911475.1. Lineage (NCBI taxonomy): Eukaryota > Metazoa > Chordata > Actinopteri > Cypriniformes > Leuciscidae > Siphateles > Siphateles boraxobius. Next base: position 1,666,788 of record NW_027509229.1, read on the forward strand.
ATGGTAAAGGAAGATTGTTAGTAATAGATTTTATGTTTCACAATGAGCTACTTAGGTTGATAAATGTTTACGCGCCTAATGTAGAAACTGAAAGAAAAGAAGTCTTCAAAGAAATTAAGCCGTTATGTAAAGGGAAATTTATAGTAATGGGAGACTTCAATGTTTGGTGCACAAGACTAGATGCATCAAGTAGTGCAAATTTTAAATCAGATGTGTCTAGGAAATATTTAAATGAATGGATGATGAGCGAGGATATAGTTGATGCTTGGAGAGAGGAAAATCCTTATAAAAGAGAGTTTTCTAGAAGGCAAATGGTGATGGGGAGTTTGAAGCAAAGCCGAATAGATTTATGTTTAATTAAAAGGGAAATGTTAGGATACGTGAAAAATGTGAAATATAAGTTTATAGGAATAAGTGACCATGCTGCTATGACAGTTAAGTTCGGTGTAAATACGGAAGAGAGAGGTGGGGGAGTGTGGTGTTTGAATGCATCTCTGCTAAAGGAAAAGGCATATAAAGAAAATATCAGCAAATGTATAAGGTATGAAATGGCAAACCCATTGTTTAATGAAAATGTGTGTGAATGGTGGGAAATAATGAAAGCAAAAATAAAAAAAAGAAGTGTTAGATATTCAAAACAAAGGGATTTCATGAGGAGGAGTAAAGTAGAAGCAATGGAAAATGCATTAAAGAAGGAAGCAGAGAAAATAGATAGGGATCCTAAGCACGGAAAAGAATGTTTTTTGAAGATAAAAGCAGAGATGGAGGAATATGAAAAAGAAAAAAGTAAGGGTGCAATAGTAAGGAGTAGGGCACAGTATGCTTTAGAGGGAGAAAGGAGTACAAAGTTCTTTCTGAACTTAGAGAAAAAAAAGCAGAGGAAAAATCATATTTTTGAGTTGGAAAATGAAAAAGGGATAAAAGTAACTGATTATGTGGAGATAATAAGAGTAGTAGAGTCGTTTTATAGAGAATTATTTAAGAAAGAAGGTGTAAAACAGGACTGTGTGGATGAGGTTTTAAATACTGTAAGTGCTAGGTTAAATGAAGAGGATAAAAGTATGTGTGAAAGAGATATAAGGATTGAAGAAATAAAAGAAGCAATAGAGCAAACAAAACCGAATAAAAGCCCAGGTGCAGACGGTCTAATACATGAATTTTATAAGACTTTTGTTGATATTATAGCACCAATATTGTGGAAGCTCTATAAGAGTATGGAAGAGAGAGGGGAAATGCCACAATCAATGGGTTTAGGAGTAATCACCATCTTGTACAAAAATAAGGGGAGTCCACTTAAGTTGGAAAATTATAGACCATTGAGTCTTTTAAACACAGACTATAAAATTTTAACAAAAGTATTAGCTAATAGAATAAAAAAGGTAGTAGGGACAATAATATCACCAAATCAAGCATACAGCATAATGGGAAGAGATATCACAGACACAATTAGTACAATAAGGGATGTAGTAGAAAGCATGGGAAAGGATGGAGAGGGCGGTTTGATTTTATCGATGGATTTAAATAAGGCGTTTGATAGGGTAGAGCACAGCTTCATGGAGCAAACAATGAGAAGATTTGGATTTGGGGAGAGGATTCTAAGGTGGATAAAGTTAGTATATGATAATGCTAAGAGTTGTGTGAAAATTAATGGGGTGTTAACTGACCCTTTTCCTTTAGAGAGGTCAGTTAGGCAAGGATGTCCATTGTCGGCATTGCTATACTCAATAACAGCAGAGCCTTTGGCAACACTGATTAAAGGAGATAAAGAAATAAGAGGAATTCAAATACCATATGGGGGAGTCAGCATTATTCATCAGTATGCAGATGATACCACATTTACAGTTAAGGACATAGAGAGTATAAATAGAATAAGGGAACATATGGGAGCATACGGAAAAGCGTCAGGTGCAAAAATAAATGTAGATAAATCCGAAATAATGAGTATAGGAGGTGTGGATATAAAAGGGTCAGACACTCCCTTTAAAATAACTACAGAGTATTTGAAGATTCTAGGTGTAAACATAGGAGTAAATGTAAAAGAAGCTAGAGATGCTACGTGGACAGGAATATTAAATAAAATTAAACAAGTTTTACAATTTTGGAGACTAAGGGAGTTAAGATTAAGAGGCAAAGTAGTAGTAGCTAATTCATTATTGCTTACAAAATGTAACTATGTGATGGGGGTAATAGACCTACCAAATTGGGTGTTGAATGGAATTAAAGAGACAGTGAATATTTTTTTGTGGGGAGGTAAAGGAGTTAGAATATCAGCAAAAACTCTAATAGCGGATTATAAGGAGGGAGGCTTGAAGTTGATTGATTTAGAAGTTAAAAGAAAGGCAATAAGAGTGAAAGCGATAAAAAAATATCTATATGATAAAGTAGAGTATGGATGGAAGGGTTATATGAGAAATTACTTAGATAAAAGTGCAGGATGTGGTGAGGAAGGATTGTTCATGGCCTTAAAAAAACCAATGATTGAAAAGGTGCCATTATTTTATCAGGAAGTCTTTAGTGCATGGTCTGAGTTTGTAGTGAATGTGGGATATGAATGTGAGAATATAAATCAAGTGCATCATCAGCCAATTTTCTTGAATCCAAAAGTAAGGTTAGGAGGGAAAATGCTTTACAATAGATTGTTCATGAGAGCGGGTATTAGAAAAGTAAAAGATATGGCATATGAATATGTGAAGGGGTTCTTACCAAATAGGGCAATATATGACTGTGTGGTGGGATGGGATGATGAGATTGAACAAGCAAAAGTGGACCGTGAGTGTGAAAATATTAAAATAAGCCTGCCTAAGAGCTGGGTGGAAAGGATAGAGAGAGAGACTGTTAAAGTGGGAAATTGGGGAATTCCAGAAATGTACATTATGGAAAATAATAATAAGAAGTATTTGTCTGAGATAAATGTGAAAATGATATATAAGATGTTGCTGAAAAAGGAAATCAAAATGCCTGCATCAGAAGCTGTATGGACAAAACTATTTCCAGATTTGAATGTGAAGACAATTTGGAAGAACTTAAGGGTGAAATATAATGGACTGGATTGTGAGAACCTGGACTTTAAGCTCAGACATAATAGGATATACACAAAGGTGGTAATCCATCAAATAAACAAAAATGTGAAAAGGGAATGTGATTTATGTGGGACAGAGCCAGAGACCCTGATGCATATATTCTTTGAATGTAAAGAGCTTCAAGTGTTCCATG
>NW_027509229.1:1840000-1845000 GCF_051911475.1 Siphateles boraxobius
TGGGAATACCAGGTGCTGTAAGCTTTTTTGATTTAAACAAAAAAAGAGTCCCTGAGCTTCTTCAGAAAGCCTTTAAAAGTCTCTGAGATTCTTCAGAGAGCATGAAAGAGTTTGAGTTTTTTCAAAAGTTCTTCTTAGTTTTCTTCATTAATGGTCTAACCTTTTAAATAGCCCAATTTTGGCAGCAGTTTTCGCTTACGGCCATACCACCTTGGTCACGCCCGATCTCGTCTGATCTCGGAAGCTAAGCAGGGTCGGGCCTGGTTAGTACTTGGATGGGAGACCGCCTGGGAATACCAGGTGCTGTAAGCTTTTTTGATTTAAACAAAAAAAAGAGTCCCTGAGCTTCTTCAGAAAGCCTTTAAAAGTCTCTGAGATTCTTCAGAGAGCATGAAAGAGTTTGAGTTTTTTCAAAAGTTCTTCTTAGTTTTCTTCATTAATGGTCTAACCTTTTAAATAGCCCAATTTTGGCAGCAGTTTTCGCTTACGGCCATACCACCTTGGTCACGCCCGATCTCGTCTGATCTCGGAAGCTAAGCAGGGTCGGGCCTGGTTAGTACTTGGATGGGAGACCGCCTGGGAATACCAGGTGCTGTAAGCTTTTTTGATTTAAAAAAAAAAAAAAAAAAAAAAAGAGTCCCTGAGCTTCTTCAGAAAGCCTTTAAAAGTCTCTGAGATTCTTCAGAGAGCATGAAAGAGTTTGAGTTTTTTCAAAAGTTCTTCTTAGTTTTCTTCATTAATGGTCTAACCTTTTAAATAGCCCAATTTTGGCAGCAGTTTTCGCTTACGGCCATACCACCTTGGGCACGCCCGATCTCGTCTGATCCAGGAAGTGTGAGGTGGCAGTTTGGAGAGAAAGGCTCTCCTATTTTTTGTTTTTCTTTATTGTGATTTCATTTGATAATTCATTAAGTTACTAGCTGTCTTCTTAATTTAGTTTTGTTTAAACCTCAGACAGGTATTTTACTGTCTGAGGTTTTATTTATTTATTTATTTATTTTTCAAAATGACTGATACTATGGCTATGGAACAGGAACGGATATTAGACCAAGAGATTGAGGATAATGATTACACTGAAAGGAACAAAGAAAAGGACAATGGAAAAGATAAAGATGACAACGAAACATGGGCATCTGTGGTTTCGAGAAAGAAGAGAAATGGAGTTGAAATGGATAAAGGAAGGACTGAACAACAGAAGATACAAGGTAAAGAAAAGGATGATGTAAATGGTGAAAAGAGACAAGAGAAAAGTCAAAAAGATGAAATGATAAATAAGTTGAGAGGGAAAATGAGATACCAGAGAGAGTACAAAAAAGAAACAACGTTGACAATGAATGTGAAAAACCCAGAACAACTAACGGTTATGATGATAATTAAAGCTGTGGAGGACAAAACTGGATTGGGAAAATTATATGGACTAAGGAAAAAAACTGAATTTGAATATGAACTTACATTGGAGAAAGAGGAAGACTGTGAACAATTATTGGATGGAATACAAATAAATGGACAATGTTGTGAAATAACAAAACTTTGTGGAACGGAAAGGATGGTATCGTTTTTACAATTGCCAAACTATATTAATGATGAGGATGTTTTACAAAAACTGACAAGCTGGGGGGTTACACCGATACTTCCTCTGAGAAGAAGGTATTACCCTGGGACAATTGTGGCGGATGGAACAAGATTTATACGAGTTAAATTTCCAAAAGACGTGGTGTCTCTGCCATATAACACAAGATTCGAAACGGAAGAAGGATGGCAGTTTTTCAGGGTGATTCATGATCACCAGGTGAAGACGTGTAGAATATGTGCAAGTGTGGATCATGAAAAAAAGGACTGTCCACAATTAATATGCAGAGAATGCCTGGAGCAGGGGCATTATGCGCGGGACTGCAAAGCCCCGCGGTGCCAAGGCTGCGGAAAGGCATTTCTCAGGTGCAGATGTGAAACATACGAAGAGGAACATGAGGAAATGGAGACGGAGACACTCAACGACGAGGTGAATGTGGAAGAGGATGATGAAGGAAGTGTACTACAACAAACACGTGGATTAATAATGGATATACAGAGCAGAGAAGAAGAAGGAGGAAGTAAAGACGAACGGGATGGAGAAGAAGAGACAGAAACGATGACAGAACTACAAATAATTGCAGATAAAGTTGAACAGGATGGGATGAAAAACAAAGAAGATGACAATGATGGACCAAAGGACAGTACAAACATAGATGAGGTAAGAGACACTAAGAATAAAACTATTGGTGGAAATGAAAGTGGGAAGAAAAACATTTTGAGTGGGGGGAGTAAACTAAAAACAACAGGACAAATTAACATTGAGAAGGTGATGGAGAAACAAAGAATAAGAAGAGAATCTAAAGAAAAAAAGAGGAAAAAAGCTGAAAGGACTGGACCAGGAGATGCGGTTTTGAAAGAGACTGAACCAAAGTGATGAGTTTTTTTGTTTGTTTCTATGTTACTTTTATTTTGTATATGAGTCAATTGAGCATAGTTTCAATCAATGCAAGGGGATTGTCAACTATGACTAAATTTGAGAATATTAATCATTTGACAAAGAAAAATGACATAATATGTATACAAGAGACAGGATGGAATGATGAAAAAACAAATGATTTGAAGAAAATATGGGACGGGGAATTTTTTTACAATAATGATCCTAATAGGAAAAAAGGAGTAGCAATTTTAATAAGAAGGGGTACAATACAAAAAGCAACAGTTATATTTACGGATAAGATAGGAAGGACATTGATGGTCAAGGTCGAAGGAAAAGAAGAAGAAATAACAATATGTAATATTCATGCACCAAATGAAGACCTAGAACGTGCTACTTTTTTTAAAGAAATGGATGTTCTAATAGAGAAATATAAATGTTCGATTTTAATTGGTGATTTTAATACTGTTTTAGAACGAATAGATGTGGAGGATTACATGGTGTATAGAGCAGATGTTGGGAGAAAAGAATTAAAGAAAGTTATGGGAAAACACAGATTTATAGATTTATGGAGGGAAAGAAACAGAGTAAAAAGAGAATATTCAAGAAGACAAATGGTAAACAAAGTTTTAAAACAAAGTAGAATTGATTTGGTATTATGTAACAGACATTTGGGAAGTTTCGTTACAAAAGTATTTTACAAAATGTTTAGTGGAAGTGATCATGATTTTTTAAATGTAATCATTGATTATAGTGGTGTAGAGAGAGGGCCAGGGGTGTGGGTTTTTAATACGGAACTTTTAAAAAATGACATTTATAAAATGGAAGTAGAAAATTATATAATAAATAACATTAATAATGTCCTATATGAAGAAGCAAAAAGTGTGTGGTGGGATAATTTAAAAATAGATATTAAAAAACTATCTATTGAATATTCAAAGAAAATGCAAAGAATAAAGAAAAGTAAAGAAAGATTATTAAACAAGGAATGGGAAGAAGAAATGAAAAAAGTGTCAGAAGGAAGGATGGATGGGAATAGAATAGTGATATTAGAAGAGAAATTGAAAAAAATAGAAGAGGCAAAGTGCATGGGAGCTAAAATAAGAAGTAGAGCGAAAAATACAGTAGAAGGAGAAAGGAGTACACATTTTTTTTATGATTTGGAAAAAACAAGAAAACAAGCAGAAATGATAAAAAGTATTTCAAAAAACGGAAAGGTTGTGAAAGAAAAAGAAGGTATTTTAAATGAAGTGAAGGATTTTTATGCTATTTTATTTAAAAAAGATAAAATAAATGAGGAAGATGAAGAGTTTTTATTGAATCAAATTGAAACAAAAGTAACTGAAGAAGATAAGAAAATGTGTGATAAGGAAATAGAAGAAGAAGAAATAGATGAAGCTATAGATCAGATGAGTAATGGGAAAAGTTCAGGCCTAGATGGTTTACCAGCTGAATTTTATAAGGTTTTTAAGAATGTTTTAACGCCAATTTTGCATGATTTATTTATTGATATTTTTAAACAGAAAAAGTTAAGTGAAAGTATGAAGAAAGGAATAATTAAGATAATATATAAAAATAAAGGGGAAAGAGAAGAGCTTAAAAATTATAGACCATTGAGCATGTTAAATACTGATTACAAGATACTGGCCAAGATTTTAGCAAACAGACTGAAAAAAGTGATTCCAAACATTATAAAAACAAATCAAGCATATGGTGTTTTAAACCGTGATATATCGGATATAGTAACAAGTATTAGAGATTTAATGTGGTATATGAAAGAAAAAGGTAAAGAAGGATATTTGATTAGTATAGATCTGGAAAAGGCATTTGATAGAGTAGAGCACAAATATTTATTTGATATATTGGAACAATTTGGTTTTGGGGGAATTTTTATTGCATGGATGAAATGTTTTTATAATGATATTTTAAGTTGTATAAAAGTAAATGGGTTTTTAACAGATTTTATTAAGATATCAAGGTCAATAAGGCAGGGATGTCCATTATCAGCACTACTATACACTTTAGTTGCTGAGCCATTAGGACTTGCAATAAACAAAGAAAAACAGATACAAGGAATAGTTTTGGAAAATGAGGAAGTACATCAGAAAATATTTCAATATGCAGATGATACCACTTTGTTTTTAAAAGATTTTAAGAGTATTGAGAAGGCAATGTTAATATTGGGAAAATATTGTGGTGGAACAGGGGCTAAAGTCAATAATGATAAGACTGAATATATGAGAATGGGGAAGGTAGATATTTTAGGAAGACAATGGAACTTTAAAGAACAGAAGAATGAACTAAAAATTTTAGGAATAACACTAGGAAGAGATGAAATTAGAACAAGAGATCTGGTTTGGGAGGAGACTATAGGAAAAATGGAAAAAAGACTAAACTTTTGGAAACAAAGACAATTATTTATAAAAGGGAAAGTATTGGTTTTAAACTCTCTTTTTTTATCTAAGATGTGGTATATTTTAAATGTGGTTAGTCTGCCAACATGGGTGTATAAAAGAATAAAAACATGTATTTTAAATTTTATGTGGGATGGTAA
>NW_027509229.1:1855000-1862500 GCF_051911475.1 Siphateles boraxobius
AGATTACTTTTTAAACACCAGGAATTTAGAACATTTTATTGATGGGATTTTTTATAAAGAAACCACTTTAAGTGATCACAAAATGGTATTAATGAGACTAGATTTTAAAAGAGAAAGGAAGGGACCAGGGGTTTGGATTTTAAACACTGATGTCTTAAAGGAAGAGCATTTTAAAAAAGGGATAGAAAACATTTTAGATGAAGGAAAAAAAGACTTGATGTACATAGAAGATAAAAGACAATGGTGGGAAAACATGAAATATGAAATTAAGAAATACACAATAAACTACTGTAAGTTGTTACAAAAGGTGAAAAGAACAGAGGAGGAAGAAATAAGAGAAACGCTAAGAAAAGAGTTAAACAAAAATGAAGTAAACGTGCAAAGAGTACTTGAAGTGGAGGACAAATTGAAGAAAATAGAAGAGAAGAAATACAAGGGGGCGATGTTAAGAAGTAAAGCAAAATGTACGGTGCAAGGGGAGAAATGTAACAAATTCTTTTTTAATCTTGAGAAAAGCAAGGGGAGGGCAGAAATAATTAAGGAAATTAAGAATAAAGAAGGACAAGCGGTTTTAAACACAGAAGGGATTTTAAAAGAAATAAGCCAGTTTTATGAAGAACTTTTTAAATCAGAAGGAGGAGATGAAGAAAAAAGGAATTTTTTAATTAAACAGATAACAAAAAAAGTCAGTGAGACAGATAAGGGGGTTTGTGAAAGAGAAATAACAACAGAAGAAATTATACAGGCCATAAATCAGTTAGGAGTAAAGAAAAGCCCAGGAATAGATGGAATTGGAAATGAGTTTTATAAGATTTTTAAGGAAAAAATTAGCATAATTTTAAAAGAAATCTATGGAGAAATTTTTAAAAAAGAAAGAGTACACCCAAGAATGGGACTGGGATTAATGAAAATCATTTATAAGAGAAAAGGAGACAAAACGGAATTGAAGAATTATAGGCCTATCACAATGTTAAACACAGATTTAAAAATTTTAGCCAAAGTTTTAGCAAACAGATTAAAAGAGATAATGCCGGATATAATTGAAACTAACCAGGCTTACGGAGTTAAGGGGAGGGACATTGCGGATATCACAAGCAGTATAAGAGATATAGTGGGATATATAAAAGAAAAAGGAAAGAGCGCATATGTAATAAGTATGGACTTTGAGAAGGCTTTTGACAGAGTGGAACGAGGGTTTTTAATGGGAATTTTAAAACAATTTGGGTTTGGAGAGAATTTTATCAAATGGATTTCAGTTTTATACAGTGATATTTTAACAAAAGTAAAATGTAATGGTTTTTTAACGCAACCTTTTAAAGTTTTAAGATCAATCAGACAAGGATGTCCACTGTCCGCACAGTTATATTCTTTGGTGGCAGAACCTTTAGGGCTTTTAATAAATAGAGACAAAGAGATAAAAGGGATACAATTTGAAGGAAGAAAAGAATTAACTCCAATTTTTCAATATGCAGATGATACGACAGTTGTGGTGGAAAATAGGGAAAGCATAAAAGAAGTGATGAGAAAAATAAAATGTTATTGCGAAGGCTCAGGGGCAAAAATAAATGAGGAAAAAACAATATATATGAAGTTTGGAAGGACAGAGAGTTTAACAGATGTTTTTAAATTTAAGGAAGTACAAGAGATGAAGATTTTAGGGGCAATTGTAGCAAAAAATGAGAAGGAAGCTATTGATAATATGTGGGAAGAGACATTGGGAGAAATGGAAAGAAGATTGATTTTTTGGAGAAATAGATTTTTAAGTTTGAAAGGGAAAATTTTAACTGTAAACAGTTTAATGTTATCAAAGATGTGGTATAAATTGCAAGTAATGTCATTACCAAACTGGGCTTTTAAGAGAATAAAAACGATTGTTTTAGAATATTTATGGGATAAAAAGCCTTCAAGGGTAGCGTATTATACGCTCATAGGAAAACCGGAGGAGGGAGGGATGGGACTGGTGGATGTGGAACTGAAAATGAAAAGCATGAGGGTAAAAGTGGTAAAGAAGTACTTGGATGATAATAATAGAGCTGATTGGAAGGAATTGATGGTATTTTATTTAAATAAATGTGGGAATTTTAACCTGGGGGAAAACACTTTATGGATGAAGATAAAAGCTGGGATGATGGAGGGAATTCCACAATTTTATAAAGAGGTTTTAAATGCTTGGAGGCTTTTTTTGACAGAGGTGGATTTTAATCCAGAAGGGAGGGAAATGATTTTAAATCAACCTTTGTTTTTAAATGACAAAATAAAGATAAATGAGCGTGATATCTATTTTAAGAAATGGATGCAAGCAGGCATTGTAAAAGTGAGGGATATTTTATGGGAGTGGAAGGAGGGATTTTTACCACTACAAGTGATAAAGGATGCGATGGAGGAGGAAAAGGAAGACTATAATGTGATCAGTTTAAAAAAACAATATGAAGATGTTAAAAAAGCAATCCCAGGTCAATGGTTAGAGGAGGTCAACAATAATGATGGAAAAGAAAACAAAATGACGGTGTATTTAAAATGTAAAGACAAGAAGGTGGATTTTAATATGGGAACTGTGAAAATGTTTTATGAGTTTTTTAGAAACAGAGTTTTTAAAAAACCAGGGGCTAATGAGGTTTGGTTAAGGAATTTGAATGGAATTGAAGAAAAAGATGTCTGGAAAAACAGAGCATGGAGTTGGTTAGATGTAGGTTTGGAATGTTTGGATTATTTTATTAGACAAAATGTGATATATACTGAAATGAGATTGTGTATAATGAAAAAAGAAAGTAATGCACAATGTAAAGTATGTAAGAAGGAAGATGAAGGGATTTTACACTTGTTTTTATATTGTGAAAAGCTTAATTTTTTTTTTAATGAACTGAAAGATTTTATAAAAGAATTAAGAGGAAAAGAAGTGGTTGCTGAATGGGATACATGTTTTATGTTGGGAATGGCAGAAAAAAATGTAAATAAGAAGCTTGTGAATTTGTGCTTACTACTGGCGAAGAAAGCAATATGGAAAAGAAGGAACATAGCAAAAAACAGAGATGTTGTTTTAGATCTATGGGGGCTTTTTAAACCGATGGTAGATGATTATGTGGAAATATTGTACAATTATTTTAAAATGGAGAGCAAAATGGGGGAATTTTATGGAATTTTTAACAAGGATGTCATGTGTGTTTTTAAACAAAAACACTTTTACTTGCCAAAGTATTGAACAAGATGGAAATGTATAAATATATAATGATGTGTTTTATGTAAAGCAATGATAAAAAATTTAATAAAAAAAAAAAAAGACACGCCCAAAAAAAAAAAAAAAAAAAAAAAAAAAAAGTCACGCCCGATCTCGTCTGATCTCGGAAGCTAAGCAGGGTCGGGCCTGGTTAGTACTTGGATGGGAGACCGCCTGGGAATACCAGGTGCTGTAAGCTTTTTTGATTTAAAAAAAAAAAAGAGTCCCTGAGCTTCTTCAGAAAGCCTTTAAAAGTCTCTGAGATTCTTCAGAGAGCATGAAAGAGTTTGAGTTTTTTCAAAAGTTCTTCTTAGTTTTCTTCATTAATGGTCTAACCTTTTAAATAGCCCAATTTTGGCAGCAGTTTTCGCTTACGGCCATACCACCTTGGTCACGCCCGATCTCGTCTGATCTCGGAAGCTAAGCAGGGTCGGGCCTGGTTAGTACTTGGATGGGAGACCGCCTGGGAATACCAGGTGCTGTAAGCTTTTTTGATTTAAAAAAAAAAAAAAAAAAAAAAAGAGTCCCTGAGCTTCTTCAGAAAGCCTTTAAAAGTCTCTGAGATTCTTCAGAGAGCATGAAAGAGTTTGAGTTTTTTCAAAAGTTCTTCTTAGTTTTCTTCATTAATGGTCTAACCTTTTAAATAGCCCAATTTTGGCAGCAGTTTTCGCTTACGGCCATACCACCTTGGGCACGCCCGATCTCGTCTGATCCAGGAAGTGTGAGGTGGCAGTTTGGAGAGAAAGGCTCTCCTATTTTTTGTTTTTCTTTATTGTGATTTCATTTGATAATTCATTAAGTTACTAGCTGTCTTCTTAATTTAGTTTTGTTTAAACCTCAGACAGGTATTTTACTGTCTGAGGTTTTATTTATTTATTTATTTATTTTTCAAAATGACTGATACTATGGCTATGGAACAGGAACGGATATTAGACCAAGAGATTGAGGATAATGATTACACTGAAAGGAACAAAGAAAAGGACAATGGAAAAGATAAAGATGACAACGAAACATGGGCATCTGTGGTTTCGAGAAAGAAGAGAAATGGAGTTGAAATGGATAAAGGAAGGACTGAACAACAGAAGATACAAGGTAAAGAAAAGGATGATGTAAATGGTGAAAAGAGACAAGAGAAAAGTCAAAAAGATGAAATGATAAATAAGTTGAGAGGGAAAATGAGATACCAGAGAGAGTACAAAAAAGAAACAACGTTGACAATGAATGTGAAAAACCCAGAACAACTAACGGTTATGATGATAATTAAAGCTGTGGAGGACAAAACTGGATTGGGAAAATTATATGGACTAAGGAAAAAAACTGAATTTGAATATGAACTTACATTGGAGAAAGAGGAAGACTGTGAACAATTATTGGATGGAATACAAATAAATGGACAATGTTGTGAAATAACAAAACTTTGTGGAACGGAAAGGATGGTATCGTTTTTACAATTGCCAAACTATATTAATGATGAGGATGTTTTACAAAAACTGACAAGCTGGGGGGTTACACCGATACTTCCTCTGAGAAGAAGGTATTACCCTGGGACAATTGTGGCGGATGGAACAAGATTTATACGAGTTAAATTTCCAAAAGACGTGGTGTCTCTGCCATATAACACAAGATTCGAAACGGAAGAAGGATGGCAGTTTTTCAGGGTGATTCATGATCACCAGGTGAAGACGTGTAGAATATGTGCAAGTGTGGATCATGAAAAAAAGGACTGTCCACAATTAATATGCAGAGAATGCCTGGAGCAGGGGCATTATGCGCGGGACTGCAAAGCCCCGCGGTGCCAAGGCTGCGGAAAGGCATTTCTCAGGTGCAGATGTGAAACATACGAAGAGGAACATGAGGAAATGGAGACGGAGACACTCAACGACGAGGTGAATGTGGAAGAGGATGATGAAGGAAGTGTACTACAACAAACACGTGGATTAATAATGGATATACAGAGCAGAGAAGAAGAAGGAGGAAGTAAAGACGAACGGGATGGAGAAGAAGAGACAGAAACGATGACAGAACTACAAATAATTGCAGATAAAGTTGAACAGGATGGGATGAAAAACAAAGAAGATGACAATGATGGACCAAAGGACAGTACAAACATAGATGAGGTAAGAGACACTAAGAATAAAACTATTGGTGGAAATGAAAGTGGGAAGAAAAACATTTTGAGTGGGGGGAGTAAACTAAAAACAACAGGACAAATTAACATTGAGAAGGTGATGGAGAAACAAAGAATAAGAAGAGAATCTAAAGAAAAAAAGAGGAAAAAAGCTGAAAGGACTGGACCAGGAGATGCGGTTTTGAAAGAGACTGAACCAAAGTGATGAGTTTTTTTGTTTGTTTCTATGTTACTTTTATTTTGTATATGAGTCAATTGAGCATAGTTTCAATCAATGCAAGGGGATTGTCAACTATGACTAAATTTGAGAATATTAATCATTTGACAAAGAAAAATGACATAATATGTATACAAGAGACAGGATGGAATGATGAAAAAACAAATGATTTGAAGAAAATATGGGACGGGGAATTTTTTTACAATAATGATCCTAATAGGAAAAAAGGAGTAGCAATTTTAATAAGAAGGGGTACAATACAAAAAGCAACAGTTATATTTACGGATAAGATAGGAAGGACATTGATGGTCAAGGTCGAAGGAAAAGAAGAAGAAATAACAATATGTAATATTCATGCACCAAATGAAGACCTAGAACGTGCTACTTTTTTTAAAGAAATGGATGTTCTAATAGAGAAATATAAATGTTCGATTTTAATTGGTGATTTTAATACTGTTTTAGAACGAATAGATGTGGAGGATTACATGGTGTATAGAGCAGATGTTGGGAGAAAAGAATTAAAGAAAGTTATGGGAAAACACAGATTTATAGATTTATGGAGGGAAAGAAACAGAGTAAAAAGAGAATATTCAAGAAGACAAATGGTAAACAAAGTTTTAAAACAAAGTAGAATTGATTTGGTATTATGTAACAGACATTTGGGAAGTTTCGTTACAAAAGTATTTTACAAAATGTTTAGTGGAAGTGATCATGATTTTTTAAATGTAATCATTGATTATAGTGGTGTAGAGAGAGGGCCAGGGGTGTGGGTTTTTAATACGGAACTTTTAAAAAATGACATTTATAAAATGGAAGTAGAAAATTATATAATAAATAACATTAATAATGTCCTATATGAAGAAGCAAAAAGTGTGTGGTGGGATAATTTAAAAATAGATATTAAAAAACTATCTATTGAATATTCAAAGAAAATGCAAAGAATAAAGAAAAGTAAAGAAAGATTATTAAACAAGGAATGGGAAGAAGAAATGAAAAAAGTGTCAGAAGGAAGGATGGATGGGAATAGAATAGTGATATTAGAAGAGAAATTGAAAAAAATAGAAGAGGCAAAGTGCATGGGAGCTAAAATAAGAAGTAGAGCGAAAAATACAGTAGAAGGAGAAAGGAGTACACATTTTTTTTATGATTTGGAAAAAACAAGAAAACAAGCAGAAATGATAAAAAGTATTTCAAAAAACGGAAAGGTTGTGAAAGAAAAAGAAGGTATTTTAAATGAAGTGAAGGATTTTTATGCTATTTTATTTAAAAAAGATAAAATAAATGAGGAAGATGAAGAGTTTTTATTGAATCAAATTGAAACAAAAGTAAATGAAGAAGATAAGAAAATGTGTGATAAGGAAATAGAAGAAGAAGAAATAGATGAAGCTATAGATCAGATGAGTAATGGGAAAAGTTCAGGCCTAGATGGTTTACCAGCTGAATTTTATAAGGTTTTTAAGAATGTTTTAACGCCAATTTTGCATGATTTATTTATTGATATTTTTAAACAGAAAAAGTTAAGTGAAAGTATGAAGAAAGGAATAATTAAGATAATATATAAAAATAAAGGGGAAAGAGAAGAGCTTAAAAATTATAGACCATTGAGCATGTTAAATACTGATTACAAGATACTGGCCAAGATTTTAGCAAACAGACTGAAAAAAGTGATTCCAAACATTATAAAAACAAATCAAGCATATGGTGTTTTAAACCGTGATATATCGGATATAGTAACAAGTATTAGAGATTTAATGTGGTATATGAAAGAAAAAGGTAAAGAAGGATATTTGATTAGTATAGATCTGGAAAAGGCATTTGATAGAGTAGAGCACAAATATTTATTTGATATATTGGAACAATTTGGTTTTGGGGGAATTTTTATTGCATGGATGAAATGTTTTTATAATGATATTTTAAGTTGTATAAAAGTAAATGGGTTTT
>NW_027509229.1:1870000-1875000 GCF_051911475.1 Siphateles boraxobius
TTTAAATAGCCCAATTTTGGCAGCAGTTTTCGCTTACGGCCATACCACCTTGGCCACGCCCGATATTGGTACGATCCAGGAAGTGAATTGGCTGCAGTGGGTGAGGGAGGCTCACCATTTTGCTCTTGTTATTTTGTTTTGTTAAATACAGTTTTTGTTTGTTATTCGAGTCCTTTTTTTTTCATTTCTACACTTCCCAGCAGCCTAGGCTGTCTGGGGAGTTTGTTTGGTTTTTTTATTTATTTATTTACAAAATGGATGGATTACACGATAAAGACATGGATATGGCAGGAGGATCAAGACGGATTGGAGACCCTAGCATGGACAAAGGATTACGAGAAAGAAAAGACAAAGACAGAACAGAAAGGATGAGGATTTATACAAAGGAAGCAACTATAACGGTGGATTTAGCAGAGGTGCCGGATGGAAAAGCAGAGGATATTATTAAAGTTTTAACGGAGCAGGTGGGACTTGATCAAATATTGGCAGTACGCCCCAAAAAGAATAAAGAATATGAAGTGACTTTAGCTACAGAAGAAACATGTGATGAACTATTAAATGGATTGGAAATTAAAGGAAAGATTTGTGAAGTCAAGAAACTAAAAGACAGAGTTTTTGTGGTTTCAATAATGCATCTGCCGGCCTACCTAGATGACACCATTATTGTGGAAAAGCTGGAAGGATGGGGAGTAATCCCCATCTCGCAAATCAGAAGGAGAGTCTACCCGGGCACAGAAATCGAAGATGGAACACGCTTCGTAAAAGTAAAATTTCCTAAAGAAGTGGCCTCGCTACCTTATAGTGCACGGTTTGAGACAGCGGAAGGAACGCAGTACTTCAGGATTATTCACAGCAGGCAGGTTAAAACCTGTCGGCTGTGTTTGAGTCCGGAGCACATCATCAAAGACTGTCCAAACTTTACGTGTTTCAAATGCGAAGAACAGGGCCATTTCGCGAGGGATTGCAAAGCTGTCAAGTGCCCGGAATGTTTTAAAGTTTTAAATAAGTGTGAATGCTGGATGGAAGGAGGAGAAGAGGAGACACAACAGGAACAAGAGGAGGCGAGGCAGATGCAGAATGAAACTAATGAGATTGAATCAAGTGAGTCAGAAGAACAGCAGAATGAAGAAGTGGAAGGAGAAGAGATCGAGGAAGAAACTGAAGGGGTCAGTGAACAGGAGATTGGAGGTGAGGAGGAGGAGGAGGAGGAAGAAGAAGAGGAGGAGGAGATGGAACACGAGAGACGGACACAAATGGACACATCAATAAAGACAACGGAACAGTGGAACAGAAGGGGATATGAAAGGAGTAAAAGGTTGAAAAAAGAAAGAGAAAAAGAAAAAGAAAACGGACAAGAGGGCAAAAGAAAGGACAAGGAATTAGGTGGAGTGGCAAGAAGAAGAATGCAAAAGGTAACACCTAATCTAGAAAATGCCAAAAGATTTATAAGAAAAGAAACAATCAAATGTATGAACAGGTTTGAGGTTTTAAAATGTATCGAAGAAGAAGAAGAAGCAGAAGAAGAAAATATGTAAAATGATGTCTTTTAAACTCTTAGTAATTTTATTTATGGTTTTGAATATGGTGATTTTAAATGCAAGAGGTCTACTAAATAGGGAAAAATTTGAAAGAGTAAAAGAGTTATGTAAAGAAGATGTTATTGTATTACAGGAAACTAATTGGAAAGATGAAATTATGGAAGATTTAAAAAAGAGGTGGGGTGGTGAAATATATTTTAATAATGGGGATGGAAGAATGGGGAGAGGAGTTGCTATTTTAGTAAGAAAAGAAAAGGATATTGAGGTTAAAGAAATATATGATGATGGAAAAGGAAAATGTATTGCCGTTGAAATAAGATATGAAGATAGAGAATTTATTTTGATTAATGTTCATGCACCTAATGAAGAAAAAGAAAAGAAGAACTATTTTAGTGCTTTAAGAGACTTAATGGAAAGTTGGGAGACCGTAATGATGGTGGGAGATTTTAATACAGTTTTCAATAAAAGAGATATGGCAGATGGAATGGTTTTTAAAACAGATATGGGGAGAAAAGAACTTAAAATGCTGATGGAAGAAAAAAACTTAATTGATGTGTGGAGAGAGAGACATGAAAGAAAAAGAGAATTTTCTAGAAAACAACTAGTTAGCAATTTCTTATGTCAAACAAGAATTGATCATGTTTTAAGCACAAGAAGTTTAGAATATTTTATTGAGGATATTTTGTATAAAGAAAACTCTTTAAGTGATCATAAGATGATTTTAATGAAGATGGATTTTA
Organism: Siphateles boraxobius; assembly: GCF_051911475.1. Classification (NCBI taxonomy): domain Eukaryota; kingdom Metazoa; phylum Chordata; class Actinopteri; order Cypriniformes; family Leuciscidae; genus Siphateles; species Siphateles boraxobius. The sequence goes on from NW_027509229.1 coordinate 1,872,279, forward strand.
AAAAAGAGGATAAAGGGCCTGGAGTTTGGATTTTAAATACAGAGATTTTAAAGAGTGAAAGTTATAAATTAGGGATCGAAAAATTAATAGAAGAAGAAAGAAATGATGGGATGTACCTAGAAGATAAAAGAATATGGTGGGAAAATGTAAAATACGAAATAAAGAAATACTCAATAAAATACAGCAAATTGGTTCAGAGAGTTAAAAAAGCTAAAGAAAAAGATATAAGGAAAACATTAAAAGAAGAGTTAAACAAGAGAGAAGTAAATATACAAAACGTAATAGTTATGGAAGAAAATCTAAAGAAAATAGAGGAGAGTAAATGTAAAGGAGCAAGTTTGAGAAGTAAAGCAAAATACATGGTTGAAGGGGAGAAATGTACAAGATTTTTCTTTAACTTAGAAAAAAGTAAAGGAAGAGCAGAAATGATAAAAGAAATAAAGGGCAAAGATGGAGAACTAGTACAAGAAACGAAAGGAATTTTGAAGGAAGTAAAAAATTATTATGAAGAACTTTTTAAAACGAAGGGGTTAGATGAAGAGAAGAAAAATATACTGTTACAGCAAATATCAACGAGAGTAGAAATTAAGGACAAAGCAGAATGTGATAAAGGAATAGGACAGGAAGAAATAATACAGGCAATAGATCTTTTGAAAACAAAGAAAAGCCCAGGTATAGATGGGATAGGAAATGAGTTTTATAAGGTTTTTAAGGAGGAAATTAGTCTGATTTTAATGGATGTATATGAGGAGATTTTTAAGAAGGAAGGTCTAAATCAGAAGATGAGTTTAGGGCTGATGAAGCTAATATACAAAAGAAAGGGAGATAAAGCACTTTTAAAAAATTTTAGACCTATAACCATGTTAAACACGGATTTTAAGATTTTAGCAAAGGTTTTAGCAAATAGATTAAAGAATGTACTACCTAGCATAATAGAAACAAATCAGGCATATGGAGTAAAGGGACGAGACATAGCAGAAACAACAAGCAGTATAAGAGATATAATAAGTTACATGAATGGAGAAAAAAAGGATGGTTATGTCATTAGCTTAGACTTCGAAAAAGCCTTTGACAGAGTAGAACATGTTTTTTTATTTTCAGTTTTAGAGAAATTTGGGTTTGGGGAACATTTTATTAAATGGATAAGAATTTTATATAGGGATACAATAACAAAAGTGAAATGCAATGGATTTTTAACAGAACCGTTTGCTATTTCAAGGTCAATAAGACAAGGGTGCCCATTATCAGCTCAATTATATTCGCTGGTAGCGGAACCTTTAGGGTTGATAATCAAAAAGGAAAATAAAATAAAAGGAATAGAGATGAATGAAGGGAAAGAAATACAAAATATATATCAATATGCAGATGATACAACAATAGTAGTTAAAAATGAACTAAGTGTTAAACATGTCATGGAAAAAGTTGAATGGTACTGCCAAGGTTCTGGAGCAAAAATAAATGAGGAAAAAACAGTTTACATGAGATTTGGGAAGGTACCGGTTTTAACAGGGTGTTTTAACTTTACCCAAGTACAAGAAATTAGGATTTTAGGAGTGGTTTTAGGGAAAAATGAAAAAAGCATACGAGATATTATGTGGGAAGAGGTAGTAGAAGGAATGGAGAGGAGGTTAATATTCTGGAAAAACAGATTTTTAAATTTAAAGGGAAAGATTTTAATTGTAAATGTGTTGATGCTGTCTAAGATGTGGTATGTTTTATATGTGAATTCAATGCCTTTATGGGTAAGACAAAGATTGAAAACATGTATTTTAGAATTTTTATGGGAGAAAAAACCCCCAAGAATAGCTTATAATACTTTGATTGGACCGGCAGAAGAAGGAGGGATGGGTTTAGTAGATTTAGAACAAAAAATGAACAGTATGAGAGTTAAAGTGGTAAAGAAGTATTTGGATGAGGAAAATAAAGGGGATTGGAAAACTATAATGGAATTTTATTTAAACAAATGTGGGAATTTGAATTTGGGGGATAACATTTTATGGATGAAGTTAAAAAAGTGGATGATACAGGGGATACCAGATTTTTATAAAGAAGTTTTAAGTGCTTGGGGACTTTTTCTAACAGATGTGAATTTTAAACCATATGGAAGAGATAGCATTTTAAATCAACCACTGTTTTTAAACAAAAACATTGTAATACAAGAAAAGGAAATTTATTTTAAGAAATGGGTGGAGGTGGGAATTGTAAAAATAAGAGATATTCTATATGAATTCAAGGAGGGATTTTTACCCATGCAAGTGATTGTTGATGCGTTGGAGGAAGCGAAAGAGGAATATAATGTAAACACTATAAAGAAACAATACGAAGAAGTAAAAAATGCAATACCCGAAGATTGGTTGAATGTTATTCAAAGGGATGAGAAAAGCGAGAATAAAATAGAGGTGTTCTTAAAATTGCAAGAAAAGTTTGTAGATTTTAAGTCATGTAATGTTAAAAGGTTTTATCATTATTTTAGAAATTCAGTTTTTAAAAAGCCATTAGCAAATCAACTCTGGCTGAGGCATTTTAAAGAGATTGAAGAAAAGGAAATATGGAAAAACATGAAATGGATATTTATGGACACTGATTTAGAATGTTTGGACTTTTTTATAAGACATAACGTGATTTTCACGGGAATGCGCTTATGCAAAATTGGGAGAGAACAAGATGCGAAATGTAAAGTTTGCAACAAAGAAGATGAAGGTATTTTACACTTGTTTTTATA
>NW_027509229.1:1880000-1885000 GCF_051911475.1 Siphateles boraxobius
GGAATATGAAATTACATTTGAGAAAGAGGAAGATATTGAGAAGCTGGATGATGGACTGATAATAAAAGGAAAGATGTGTGAAATTAAAAAATTGAATAATAAGGACTTGGTTGTCTCTTTCATGCATCTGCCTGCTTATCTGGAGGATGACGTAATCCTGCAAAAGCTGGAAGGATGGGGGGTAACTCCCATTTCACAGATTAAAAGAAGATTGTACACAGGCACCAGCATAGAGGATGGAACCAGGTACATGAGAGTACGCTTCCCGAAAGAAGTGCATTCTTTGCCCTACAGCATGAAAGTGGAAACGGAAGAGGGTCCTCAGTATTTCAGAGTGATACATAGCCAGCAGATGAGAACCTGCAGGTTGTGTATGAGCACTGAACATATGATGAAGGACTGTCCGGAATTCAAATGCTTTAAATGCGAGGAAAAGGGCCACTTCGCGAGGGACTGCAAAGCGGAGAGGTGCCTAGGCTGCAAGCTTGTGTTGAGCAGGTGTGAGTGCGACGACGGAGACCAACAACAGGAGGAAGAACTGATGAGCGGGCAGATGCATGAGGCAGACAGAGAAGAGAAGCAACACGAGGGCATGGAAGGAACGCCAAGAGAGGAGATTGTAAGCGCGGATGTTGAGGGCATAACGGAACGGAGTGGACTAACGATAGACAATGAGGAAACGGAGGAACGAATGGAAGTAACTGGGACTTTGCAAACTGAACTGGAAAAGATAGAGGAGCAAGATCAAGTCACGGAGAAAGAAAAAAGGGACAAAGGAAGTGAAAACATGGACGACGGTGGTACAAAGGGAATAACAAGTAAAAGAAGAAGGACAAGTAAGGTAATTCCAAATTTAGATAAAGCAAGGAAAAAAGTTTCTTTTGAAAAAAGTGATGAGAAACAGGACTGTGGAGAAAATGTAAAGGAAGGAGAGGAAATGAACTGAAAGAATGGGGATTTTTAATTTTTTTATCTTTTATTTTATTGTGCTGAGTATTGTGACTTTTAATGCAAGAGGGTTAATGAACTGTGTGAAATTTGAAAAAGTGAAGGAAATGTGCAAAGAAGAGGATATAATTTTATTGCAAGAGACAAACTGGAAAGATAATGCAATGGAGGATTTTAAAAGAAAATGGGAAGGGGAATTATTTTTTAATAATAAAGAAGGGAAAGGAGGTGGAGTGGCAGTGTTAATAAGAAAAGACAGAGGTATTAAGGCAAAATTGATATATAAGGACATAAAAGGGAAATGCATGGCTGTAGAAATTAAGATAGAAGAAGAAGATTTTATTTTGATAAACGTACATGCTCCAAATGACCAAATGGAAAAGAAAATGTATTTTAATGATATATCTAGAGTAATGAAAGAATGGAAGAAGGTAATAATTGGGGGAGATTTTAACACTGTTTTTAGTAAAATGGACATGGTGAATGGAATGATTTTTAAGTCGGATGTGGGTAGAAAAGAGTTAAAGTTATTGATGGGAGGAAAAAATATGATGGACGTGTGGAGGGAGAGGAATGAAAAAAAGAAGGAATTTACAAGAAGGCAGCTGGTGGGGAATTTTATGTGTCAAACCAGAATAGATTACTTTTTAAACACCAGGAATTTAGAACATTTTATTGATGGGATTTTTTATAAAGAAACCACTTTAAGTGATCACAAAATGGTATTAATGAGACTAGATTTTAAAAGAGAAAGGAAGGGACCAGGGGTTTGGATTTTAAACACTGATGTCTTAAAGGAAGAGCATTTTAAAAAAGGGATAGAAAACATTTTAGATGAAGGAAAAAAAGACTTGATGTACATAGAAGATAAAAGACAATGGTGGGAAAACATGAAATATGAAATTAAGAAATACACAATAAACTACTGTAAGTTGTTACAAAAGGTGAAAAGAACAGAGGAGGAAGAAATAAGAGAAACGCTAAGAAAAGAGTTAAACAAAAATGAAGTAAACGTGCAAAGAGTACTTGAAGTGGAGGACAAATTGAAGAAAATAGAAGAGAAGAAATACAAGGGGGCGATGTTAAGAAGTAAAGCAAAATGTACGGTGCAAGGGGAGAAATGTAACAAATTCTTTTTTAATCTTGAGAAAAGCAAGGGGAGGGCAGAAATAATTAAGGAAATTAAGAATAAAGAAGGACAAGCGGTTTTAAACACAGAAGGGATTTTAAAAGAAATAAGCCAGTTTTATGAAGAACTTTTTAAATCAGAAGGAGGAGATGAAGAAAAAAGGAATTTTTTAATTAAACAGATAACAAAAAAAGTCAGTGAGACAGATAAGGGGGTTTGTGAAAGAGAAATAACAACAGAAGAAATTATACAGGCCATAAATCAGTTAGGAGTAAAGAAAAGCCCAGGAATAGATGGAATTGGAAATGAGTTTTATAAGATTTTTAAGGAAAAAATTAGCATAATTTTAAAAGAAATCTATGGAGAAATTTTTAAAAAAGAAAGAGTACACCCAAGAATGGGACTGGGATTAATGAAAATCATTTATAAGAGAAAAGGAGACAAAACGGAATTGAAGAATTATAGGCCTATCACAATGTTAAACACAGATTTAAAAATTTTAGCCAAAGTTTTAGCAAACAGATTAAAAGAGATAATGCCGGATATAATTGAAACTAACCAGGCTTACGGAGTTAAGGGGAGGGACATTGCGGATATCACAAGCAGTATAAGAGATATAGTGGGATATATAAAAGAAAAAGGAAAGAGCGCATATGTAATAAGTATGGACTTTGAGAAGGCTTTTGACAGAGTGGAACGAGGGTTTTTAATGGGAATTTTAAAACAATTTGGGTTTGGAGAGAATTTTATCAAATGGATTTCAGTTTTATACAGTGATATTTTAACAAAAGTAAAATGTAATGGTTTTTTAACGCAACCTTTTAAAGTTTTAAGATCAATCAGACAAGGATGTCCACTGTCCGCACAGTTATATTCTTTGGTGGCAGAACCTTTAGGGCTTTTAATAAATAGAGACAAAGAGATAAAAGGGATACAATTTGAAGGAAGAAAAGAATTAACTCCAATTTTTCAATATGCAGATGATACGACAGTTGTGGTGGAAAATAGGGAAAGCATAAAAGAAGTGATGAGAAAAATAAAATGTTATTGCGAAGGCTCAGGGGCAAAAATAAATGAGGAAAAAACAATATATATGAAGTTTGGAAGGACAGAGAGTTTAACAGATGTTTTTAAATTTAAGGAAGTACAAGAGATGAAGATTTTAGGGGCAATTGTAGCAAAAAATGAGAAGGAAGCTATTGATAATATGTGGGAAGAGACATTGGGAGAAATGGAAAGAAGATTGATTTTTTGGAGAAATAGATTTTTAAGTTTGAAAGGGAAAATTTTAACTGTAAACAGTTTAATGTTATCAAAGATGTGGTATAAATTGCAAGTAATGTCATTACCAAACTGGGCTTTTAAGAGAATAAAAACGATTGTTTTAGAATATTTATGGGATAAAAAGCCTTCAAGGGTAGCGTATTATACGCTCATAGGAAAACCGGAGGAGGGAGGGATGGGACTGGTGGATGTGGAACTGAAAATGAAAAGCATGAGGGTAAAAGTGGTAAAGAAGTACTTGGATGATAATAATAGAGCTGATTGGAAGGAATTGATGGTATTTTATTTAAATAAATGTGGGAATTTTAACCTGGGGGAAAACACTTTATGGATGAAGATAAAAGCTGGGATGATGGAGGGAATTCCACAATTTTATAAAGAGGTTTTAAATGCTTGGAGGCTTTTTTTGACAGAGGTGGATTTTAATCCAGAAGGGAGGGAAATGATTTTAAATCAACCTTTGTTTTTAAATGACAAAATAAAGATAAATGAGCGTGATATCTATTTTAAGAAATGGATGCAAGCAGGCATTGTAAAAGTGAGGGATATTTTATGGGAGTGGAAGGAGGGATTTTTACCACTACAAGTGATAAAGGATGCGATGGAGGAGGAAAAGGAAGACTATAATGTGATCAGTTTAAAAAAACAATATGAAGATGTTAAAAAAGCAATCCCAGGTCAATGGTTAGAGGAGGTCAACAATAATGATGGAAAAGAAAACAAAATGACGGTGTATTTAAAATGTAAAGACAAGAAGGTGGATTTTAATATGGGAACTGTGAAAATGTTTTATGAGTTTTTTAGAAACAGAGTTTTTAAAAAACCAGGGGCTAATGAGGTTTGGTTAAGGAATTTGAATGGAATTGAAGAAAAAGATGTCTGGAAAAACAGAGCATGGAGTTGGTTAGATGTAGGTTTGGAATGTTTGGATTATTTTATTAGACAAAATGTGATATATACTGAAATGAGATTGTGTATAATGAAAAAAGAAAGTAATGCACAATGTAAAGTATGTAAGAAGGAAGATGAAGGGATTTTACACTTGTTTTTATATTGTGAAAAGCTTAATTTTTTTTTTAATGAACTGAAAGATTTTATAAAAGAATTAAGAGGAAAAGAAGTGGTTGCTGAATGGGATACATGTTTTATGTTGGGAATGGCAGAAAAAAATGTAAATAAGAAGCTTGTGAATTTGTGCTTACTACTGGCGAAGAAAGCAATATGGAAAAGAAGGAACATAGCAAAAAACAGAGATGTTGTTTTAGATCTATGGGGGCTTTTTAAACCGATGGTAGATGATTATGTGGAAATATTGTACAATTATTTTAAAATGGAGAGCAAAATGGGGGAATTTTATGGAATTTTTAACAAGGATGTCATGTGTGTTTTTAAACAAAAACACTTTTACTTGCCAAAGTATTGAACAAGATGGAAATGTATAAATATATAATGATGTGTTTTATGTAAAGCAATGATAAAAAATTTAATAAAAAAAAAAAAAAAAAAAAAAAAAAAAAAGTCACGCCCGATCTCGTCTGATCTCGGAAGCTAAGCAGGGTCGGGCCTGGTTAGTACTTGGATTGGAGACCGCCTGGGAATACCAGGTGCTGTAAGCTTTTTTGATTTAAAAAAAAAAAAA
>NW_027509229.1:1892500-1907500 GCF_051911475.1 Siphateles boraxobius
GCCCAATTTTGGCAGCAGTTTTCGCTTACGGCCATACCACCTTGGTCACGCCCGATCTCGTCTGATCTCGGAAGCTAAGCAGGGTCGGGCCTGGTTAGTACTTGGATGGGAGACCGCCTGGGAATACCAGGTGCTGTAAGCTTTTTTGATTTAAAAAAAAAAAAGAGTCCCTGAGCTTCTTCAGAAAGCCTTTAAAAGTCTCTGAGATTCTTCAGAGAGCATGAAAGAGTTTGAGTTTTTTCAAAAGTTCTTCTTAGTTTTCTTCATTAATGGTCTAACCTTTTAAATAGCCCAATTTTGGCAGCAGTTTTCGCTTACGGCCATACCACCTTGGTCACGCCCGATCTCGTCTGATCTCGGAAGCTAAGCAGGGTCGGGCCTGGTTAGTACTTGGATGGGAGACCGCCTGGGAATACCAGGTGCTGTAAGCTTTTTTGATTTAAAAAAAAAAAGAGTCCCTGAGCTTCTTCAGAAAGCCTTTAAAAGTCTCTGAGATTCTTCAGAGAGCATGAAAGAGTTTGAGTTTTTTCAAAAGTTCTTCTTAGTTTTCTTCATTAATGGTCTAACCTTTTAAATAGCCCAATTTTGGCAGCAGTTTTCGCTTACGGCCATACCACCTTGGTCACGCCCGATCTCGTCTGATCTCGGAAGCTAAGCAGGGTCGGGCCTGGTTAGTACTTGGATGGGAGACCGCCTGGGAATACCAGGTGCTGTAAGCTTTTTTGATTTAAACAAAAAAAGAGTCCCTGAGCTTCTTCAGAAAGCCTTTAAAAGTCTCTGAGATTCTTCAGAGAGCATGAAAGAGTTTGAGTTTTTTCAAAAGTTCTTCTTAGTTTTCTTCATTAATGGTCTAACCTTTTAAATAGCCCAATTTTGGCAGCAGTTTTCGCTTACGGCCATACCACCTTGGGGCACTGTTGAGCAACCAGGAAGTGGTGTGTCTGCAAAACCAAGAGGTTCTCTGATTTTTTGTTTGTTTTATGGTTTTTTTGTTTAAAAGTTTGTGTTAGTTTTTTTGTAGTATAGTTTTGTTTTTTTGTTTTAAACCACAAACCAGCAGCTGCGTGCTGCCTGGGGAGTGGTTTTTGTTTTGTTTTTTTTCGTTAGAATGAGTGATACGGACAGACTACTCGGCATCAACACGGAAATGGCGGCAGAAACTGAAATGGCAAAAGAACAAAGGACTGAATTAAGACAACGAGAAAAGATCATAAGCAACACCAAAAGACTATACAAGAAGGAGGCAACAATAACTATTGATGTGAGTGAAACAAGAGATGGCAATGGAGAGAATATCATCAAAGCAATAACAAAGAAAATCGGTGTGGAAGGAATTTTGGCAGTGCGCCCAAAACAACAGAAACAATATGAGGTAACAATGGAAAATGAGGATTTATGTGATGAACTGTTAAACGGACTGGAGATTAATGGACAAATGTGTGAAGTGAAGAAGTTGGAAGACAGGGAGTATGTAGTATCGTTTATGCATCTACCCGTTTATCTGGAGGACGAGGAAATCATAACAAAACTGGAGGGGTGGGGAGTTATCCCCGTCTCAACTGTAAAGAGGAGATACTATCCAGGCACGGGCATTGAAGATGGCACAAGGTTCATTAAGGCAAAATTCCCAAGAGAGGTTGCGTCACTTCCATACAGTACGCGGTTTGAGACAGCAGAGGGAACTCAGCATTTTCGGGTGATACACAATAAGCAGGTTAAAACCTGCCGGTTGTGTATGAGCCCGGAGCATATCCTGAAAGACTGTCCAGACTTCAAGTGTCGCAAATGTGAGGAGCATGGCCACTTTGCACGGGAATGCAATGCAGTGAAGTGCCCAGACTGTTTTAAAACACTAAACAAATGTGAATGCTGGATGCAGAACAACGAGGAAGAGGAGGAGCAACAAGTGAACGGGCAGATGCATAACGATACTACAGAAACTCAAGAAACAAACAAAAAGGAAGAACAATATGAGACAACAGGAGGAGAGAAACAAGGGACTAGTAAAGAACAAGAAAATGAGGAGCAACAGGAAGTAGGAGATCAAGAGGAAAGAATGGAGGAAGATGAATCAACAGAAGAAACAATATCAAGGGGAGAAGAACTGAATGAAGTAAAACTGGCACGAGATGAAGGAAAGAAGAACCAAACGGAGGCACAAAATGACAGAGAACTGGGAATAATGCCACGAAGAAAACAACAGAAGGTAACACCTAATTTAGAACTGGCAAAAAGAAAAAGACTTAAACAATTAGATAATACGGTTGAGGGGTTGAGAAGGGAAGACGGAGAAGATAATCAAGAATGAACGTTTTTAATTATTTATTTTTGTACAGTATGGTTTTAAATTTGGTATGTTGGAATGCAAGAGGTTTAATCGGTAAAAGGAAATTTGAAATGTTAAATGAACTATGTAAAAAACAAGATGTGATAATTTTACAAGAAACAAACTGGAAAGAAGAAATGATAGAGGATGTGAAAAATAGATGGAAAGGGCAAATATTTTATAATAATGGTGATGGAAGGTTGGGAAGAGGGGTAGCAATTTTAATAAGAGAAAATGTTGAAATTAATTCATGTGAAGTATATAATGACAAAAAAGGCAAATGTAATGGGATTAAAATTACACAAGGTGATAATGAATTTGTGATAATTAACTTGCATGCACCTACGCATGAGGGAGAAAAAAGGGAATTTTTTGAGGGAATTAGGATTTTAACAAAGAAATGGAATAATTTAATTTTAGTTGGGGATTTTAATACAGTTTTTAGTAAAATTGACATGGCGGATGGGATGGTTTTTAAAACAGATGTGGGAAGGAAAGTGTTAAAAGAGATGATGGAGGAGAGAAATTTGATTGATGTCTGGAGAGATGAAAATGAAAGAAAAAGAGACTTTTCCAGAAGACAATTAGTAGGGAATTTCATGTGTCAGACAAGAATAGATTTTATTTTGAGTGTAAGGGAAATGGAATGTTTTCTGGAGGAAATTTGTTATAAGGATACCAGCTTGAGTGATCATAAGATGCTTTTATGGAAAATTGATTTTAGTAGAGAAAAAAAAGGGCCTGGTGTGTGGATTTTAAATTCAGGAATACTGGCAAATGAAAGTTACAGAATAGGAATTGAAGGAATATTAGAAAAAGAGAAAGAGGATGGAATGTACTTTGAAGATAAAAGATTGTGGTGGCAAAATGTAAAATATGAAATAAAGAAATATTCTATGAATTACAGTAAACTGGTACAGAGGGTCAAAAAAGCAAAAGAGGTAAAAATAAGGGCAAAGCTAAGAGACGAGACAAATAAAAGTAAAGTACAGATAGAACAGATAATACGGTGGGAAGAAGAGCTAAGGAAATTTGAGGAAGAAAAGTGTAAAGGAGCAATATTAAGAAGTAAGGCAAAATATACAATTGAAGGAGAGAAATGTACAAAATTTTTCTTTGGTTTAGAAAAAAACAGAAGAAAAGCGGAAATGATAAAAGAATTACAAAATAAAAAAGGAGAAATAGTGAAGGACATAAAAGGGATTTTAAAAGAAGTAAAAGAGTATTATGGAGAACTTTTTGGAACAAAAGGAATAGATGAAAAAGAGAAAAACCTATTACTAGAGTGTGTTACGGCTAAAGTAAGTGAAGAGGATAAGGAAGAATGTGAAAAAGAAATTAGCAAAGAGGAAATTATACAAGCTATAAATAGTTTAAAAGGAAGGAAAAGCCCAGGCACGGATGGGATAGTAAATGAATTCTATAAAGTTTTTAAAGAGAGAATAAGTGAAATTTTACAAGAAGTATATCAGGAGATTTTTAAGAAAGGGGAAATTGACCAGAGGATGAGTATGGGATTGATGAAATTGATTTATAAAAGGAAAGGAAGTAAAAATATTTTAAATAATTTTAGGCCAATAACAATGTTAAATACAGATTTGAAAATACTAGCTAAGGTTCTTGCAAAGAGACTTAAAAATGTTTTACCAACAGTTATAATGACTAACCAAGCGTATGGGGTGAGAGGGAGAGATATTGCAGATATTACAGGTGGTATAAGAGACATAATAAGTTATTTAAATGAAACACAGGAGGATGGATATGTTGTTAATTTAGATTTTGAAAAGGCTTTTGATAGGGTAGAACATGGGTTTTTATTTTCAATTTTAGAACATTTTGGGTTTGGGAAAAATTTTAATGATTGGATAAAGATTTTATATAAAAATGTAATGACAAGAGTAAAGTGTAATGGTTTTTTAACTGAACCTTTTAGAATAACCAGGTCTATTAGACAAGGATGTCCACTTTCTGCACAGCTGTATACTTTGGTAGCAGAACCTATAGGATTAATGATTAAAAAAGATGAATGTATAAAAGGTATTAGAATAGAAGAAGGCAAAGAAGAAAAAAGGATATTTCAGTATGCAGATGACACAACGTTGTTTTTAAAAGATTTAGAAAGTGTGAAGGAAGTAATGAGAAAAGTAGAGAGATATGGAAAAGGAACAGGAGCAAGAGTGAATGAAGAAAAGACAGTGTACATGAGGTTTGGAAGGGTACCAAATTTGGTTGGGGTTGTACATTTTGAGGAAGTAAAAGAAACAAAAATTTTGGGGGTGACTTTAGGGAAAGATGAGAAGGGGGCAAGAGAAAGAATGTTTGAAATGATGGTGGGAGAAATGGAGAGGAGATTAATTTTTTGGAGGGGAAGGATGTTAAGTTTGAAAGGGAAAATTTTAGTGGTAAATGCATTAATGTTATCTAAAATGTGGTATATTTTAACTGTTAGTGCAACACCAAGATGGGTGGAAATGAGACTGAAAAGATGCGTGACAGAATTCGTTTGGGAGAAAAAACCCCCAAGAGTTGCATATAACACTTTGATTGGACAGACAGATAAAGGAGGGATGGGGTTAGCTGATGTAGAACTAAAGAAGAAAAGTATGAGGATCAAAGTGGTGAAAAAATATATAGATGAAGAGGAAAAGGGGGAATGGAAAGAAACAATGAAATATTTTTTGAACAAATGTGGGGAGGTGAAATTGGGGGATAGTGTTTTATGGATGAAAATGAAGGAGTGGATGTTTAAAGGAGTACCAGAATTTTATAAGGAAGTTTTAAAAGCTTGGGGTTTTTTCCTCTCTAAGGTGGATTTTAAGCCAGCGGAGAGAGAAGAGATTTTAAACCAACCATTGTTTTTTAATAAAAATATTGTGAATAATGGGAAGGAAATGTTTTTTAAAAAATGGTGGGCGGTTGGAATTTCAAGAGTAAGAGATATATTGTATGAAATAAGGGACGGATTTTTACCAATGCAAGTGATCATTGATGAGTTAGAGGAGGCAAAGGAAGAGTATGATATAAGTTGTGTAAAGAAACAATATGAAGAGATGAAAAATGCAATACCTAATGAGTGGCTGAATAAAATACAGAGTGGGGAGAGAAGAAAGAAGGGAGAATTGAAATGTTTTTTTATAAATCAGGGTAAAAGAATGGAGTTAAAATTGGGGAATATGAAAATGTTTTATCATGTTTTTATGGAAGAGGCTTTTAAAAAGCCGAATTCAAATGAGATGTGGTTGAGACATTTTAATGGTTTGAGTGAGAAAGAAATATGGAAAAATATGAGAGGGGTTTTAATAAGCACAGAATTGGAAAGCTTGGATTATTTTATTAGGCATAATGTTATTTATTCAGAAATGAGACTGTGTTTAATGAAAAAAGAGCTAAATGCATTGTGTAAGGTGTGTAAAAAACAAGATGAAGGTTTGCTGCATTTGTTTTTACTGTGTGAAAAATTAAGTGCCTTTTTAAAAATGGTAAAGAATATGATAAATGAGCTAAGGGAAAAAACAGAAGAGGGAGATTGGCAAAGAATTTTGATGTTAGGAATGGAGGAGAAGTGTAAAAACAAAGAGGTTATAAATCTTTTATTTATGCTTGCAAGAAAGGCTATTTGGAAAAGAAGGAATATAGTTAAAATTAGAGATGTTGCGATAGATGTGTGGATTCTTTATAAAAATATGGTGAAAGACTATATGTTAACACTCTATAACTATTGGAGATTGGAGGGAAAAGAAGAAGTGTTTTTTAAAATGTACACAAATGAAGTGGGAAATATATTTAAGAAATATAAAATAGAACTAGACATATAAAAGAGGGAAAAAATTTAAGATCTGGTTGGGGAAAACTGTAACAAATATTTCTGAGATCAAGTTGTTTTTAATGAGAATTGTCTGTATTTGTGCACTTTGTTCTGTATTGTTTTAAGAATTTTTAATAAAAAAAAAAAAAAAAAAAAAAAAAAAAAAAAAAAAAAAAAAGTCACGCCCGATCTCGTCTGATCTCGGAAGCTAAGCAGGGTCGGGCCTGGTTAGTACTTGGATGGGAGACCGCCTGGGAATACCAGGTGCTGTAAGCTTTTTTGATTTAAACAAAAAAAGAGTCCCTGAGCTTCTTCAGAAAGCCTTTAAAAGTCTCTGAGATTCTTCAGAGAGCATGAAAGAGTTTGAGTTTTTTCAAAAGTTCTTCTTAGTTTTCTTCATTAATGGTCTAACCTTTTAAATAGCCCAATTTTGGCAGCAGTTTTCGCTTACGGCCATACCACCTTGGTCACGCCCGATCTCGTCTGATCTCGGAAGCTAAGCAGGGTCGGGCCTGGTTAGTACTTGGATGGGAGACCGCCTGGGAATACCAGGTGCTGTAAGCTTTTTTGATTTAAACAAAAAAAGAGTCCCTGAGCTTCTTCAGAAAGCCTTTAAAAGTCTCTGAGATTCTTCAGAGAGCATGAAAGAGTTTGAGTTTTTTCAAAAGTTCTTCTTAGTTTTCTTCATTAATGGTCTAACCTTTTAAATAGCCCAATTTTGGCAGCAGTTTTTGCTTACGGCCATACCACCTTGGCCACGCCCGATCTCGTCTGATCTCGGAAGCTAAGCAGGGTCGGGCCTGGTTAGTACTTGGATGGGAGACCGCCTGGGAATACCAGGTGCTGTAAGCTTTTTTGATTTAAACAAAAAAAGAGTCCCTGAGCTTCTTCAGAAAGCCTTTAAAAGTCTCTGAGATTCTTCAGAGAGCATGAAAGAGTTTGAGTTTTTTCAAAAGTTCTTCTTAGTTTTCTTCATTAATGGTCTAACCTTTTAAATAGCCCAATTTTGGCAGCAGTTTTTGCTTACGGCCATACCACCTTGGTCACGCCCGATCTCGTCTGATCTCGGAAGCTAAGCAGGGTCGGGCCTGGTTAGTACTTGGATGGGAGACCGCCTGGGAATACCAGGTGCTGTAAGCTTTTTTGATTTAAAAAAAAAAAAGAGTCCCTGAGCTTCTTCAGAAAGCCTTTAAAAGTCTCTGAGATTCTTCAGAGAGCATGAAAGAGTTTGAGTTTTTTCAAAAGTTCTTCTTAGTTTTCTTCATTAATGGTCTAACCTTTTAAATAGCCCAATTTTGGCAGCAGTTTTCGCTTACGGCCATACCACCTTGGTCACGCCCGATCTCGTCTGATCTCGGAAGCTAAGCAGGGTCGGGCCTGGTTAGTACTTGGATGGGAGACCGCCTGGGAATACCAGGTGCTGTAAGCTTTTTTGATTTAAACAAAAAAAGAGTCCCTGAGCTTCTTCAGAAAGCCTTTAAAAGTCTCTGAGATTCTTCAGAGAGCATGAAAGAGTTTGAGTTTTTTCAAAAGTTCTTCTTAGTTTTCTTCATTAATGGTCTAACCTTTTAAATAGCCCAATTTTGGCAGCAGTTTTCGCTTACGGCCATACCACCTTGGCCACGCCCGATCTCGTCTGATCTCGGAAGCTAAGCAGGGTCGGGCCTGGTTAGTACTTGGATGGGAGACCGCCTGGGAATACCAGGTGCTGTAAGCTTTTTTGATTTAAACAAAAAAAGAGTCCCTGAGCTTCTTCAGAAAGCCTTTAAAAGTCTCTGAGATTCTTCAGAGAGCATGAAAGAGTTTGAGTTTTTTCAAAAGTTCTTCTTAGTTTTCTTCATTAATGGTCTAACCTTTTAAATAGCCCAATTTTGGCAGCAGTTTTCGCTTACGGCCATACCACCTTGGTCACGCCCGATCTCGTCTGATCTCGGAAGCTAAGCAGGGTCGGGCCTGGTTAGTACTTGGATGGGAGACCGCCTGGGAATACCAGGTGCTGTAAGCTTTTTTGATTTAAACAAAAAAAGTGTCCCTGAGCTTCTTCAGAAAGCCTTTAAAAGTCTCTGAGATTCTTCAGAGAGCATGAAAGAGTTTGAGTTTTTTCAAAAGTTCTTCTTAGTTTTCTTCATTAATGGTCTAACCTTTTAAATAGCCCAATTTTGGCAGCAGTTTTCGCTTACGGCCATACCACCTTGGTCACGCCCGATCTCGTCTGATCTCGGAAGCTAAGCAGGGTCGGGCCTGGTTAGTACTTGGATGGGAGACCGCCTGGGAATACCAGGTGCTGTAAGCTTTTTTGATTTAAACAAAAAAAGAGTCCCTGAGCTTCTTCAGAAAGCCTTTAAAAGTCTCTGAGATTCTTCAGAGAGCATGAAAGAGTTTGAGTTTTTTCAAAAGTTCTTCTTAGTTTTCTTCATTAATGGTCTAACCTTTTAAATAGCCCAATTTTGGCAGCAGTTTTCGCTTACGGCCATACCACCTTGGTCACGCCCGATCTCGTCTGATCTCGGAAGCTAAGCAGGGTCGGGCCTGGTTAGTACTTGGATGGGAGACCGCCTGGGAATACCAGGTGCTGTAAGCTTTTTTGATTTAAACAAAAAAAGAGTCCCTGAGCTTCTTCAGAAAGCCTTTAAAAGTCTCTGAGATTCTTCAGAGAGCATGAAAGAGTTTGAGTTTTTTCAAAAGTTCTTCTTAGTTTTCTTCATTAATGGTCTAACCTTTTAAATAGCCCAATTTTGGCAGCAGTTTTCGCTTACGGCCATACCACCTTGGTCACGCCCGATCTCGTCTGATCTCGGAAGCTAAGCAGGGTCGGGCCTGGTTAGTACTTGGATGGGAGACCGCCTGGGAATACCAGGTGCTGTAAGCTTTTTTGATTTAAACAAAAAAAGAGTCCCTGAGCTTCTTCAGAAAGCCTTTAAAAGTCTCTGAGATTCTTCAGAGAGCATGAAAGAGTTAGAGTTTTTTCAAAAGTTCTTCTTAGTTTTCTTCATTAATGGTCTAACCTTTTAAATAGCCCAATTTTGGCAGCAGTTTTTGCTTACGGCCATACCACCTTGGCCACGCCCGATCTCGTCTGATCTCGGAAGCTAAGCAGGGTCGGGCCTGGTTAGTACTTGGATGGGAGACCGCCTGGGAATACCAGGTGCTGTAAGCTTTTTTGATTTAAACAAAAAAAGAGTCCCTGAGCTTCTTCAGAAAGCCTTTAAAAGTCTCTGAGATTCTTCAGAGAGCATGAAAGAGTTTGAGTTTTTTCAAAAGTTCTTCTTAGTTTTCTTCATTAATGGTCTAACCTTTTAAATAGCCCAATTTTGGCAGCAGTTTTCGCTTACGGCCATACCACCTTGGCCACGCCCGATCTCGTCTGATCTCGGAAGCTAAGCAGGGTCGGGCCTGGTTAGTACTTGGATGGGAGACCGCCTGGGAATACCAGGTGCTGTAAGCTTTTTTGATTTAAACAAAAAAAGAGTCCCTGAGCTTCTTCAGAAAGCCTTTAAAAGTCTCTGAGATTCTTCAGAGAGCATGAAAGAGTTTGAGTTTTTTCAAAAGTTCTTCTTAGTTTTCTTCATTAATGGTCTAACCTTTTAAATAGCCCAATTTTGGCAGCAGTTTTTGCTTACGGCCATACCACCTTGGTCACGCCCGATCTCGTCTGATCTCGGAAGCTAAGCAGGGTCGGGCCTGGTTAGTACTTGGATGGGAGACCGCCTGGGAATACCAGGTGCTGTAAGCTTTTTTGATTTAAAAAAAAAAAAGAGTCCCTGAGCTTCTTCAGAAAGCCTTTAAAAGTCTCTGAGATTCTTCAGAGAGCATGAAAGAGTTTGAGTTTTTTCAAAAGTTCTTCTTAGTTTTCTTCATTAATGGTCTAACCTTTTAAATAGCCCAATTTTGGCAGCAGTTTTCGCTTACGGCCATACCACCTTGGTCACGCCCGATCTCGTCTGATCTCGGAAGCTAAGCAGGGTCGGGCCTGGTTAGTACTTGGATGGGAGACCGCCTGGGAATACCAGGTGCTGTAAGCTTTTTTGATTTAAACAAAAAAAGAGTCCCTGAGCTTCTTCAGAAAGCCTTTAAAAGTCTCTGAGATTCTTCAGAGAGCATGAAAGAGTTTGAGTTTTTTCAAAAGTTCTTCTTAGTTTTCTTCATTAATGGTCTAACCTTTTAAATAGCCCAATTTTGGCAGCAGTTTTCGCTTACGGCCATACCACCTTGGCCACGCCCGATCTCGTCTGATCTCGGAAGCTAAGCAGGGTCGGGCCTGGTTAGTACTTGGATGGGAGACCGCCTGGGAATACCAGGTGCTGTAAGCTTTTTTGATTTAAACAAAAAAAGAGTCCCTGAGCTTCTTCAGAAAGCCTTTAAAAGTCTCTGAGATTCTTCAGAGAGCATGAAAGAGTTTGAGTTTTTTCAAAAGTTCTTCTTAGTTTTCTTCATTAATGGTCTAACCTTTTAAATAGCCCAATTTTGGCAGCAGTTTTCGCTTACGGCCATACCACCTTGGTCACGCCCGATCTCGTCTGATCTCGGAAGCTAAGCAGGGTCGGGCCTGGTTAGTACTTGGATGGGAGACCGCCTGGGAATACCAGGTGCTGTAAGCTTTTTTGATTTAAACAAAAAAAGTGTCCCTGAGCTTCTTCAGAAAGCCTTTAAAAGTCTCTGAGATTCTTCAGAGAGCATGAAAGAGTTTGAGTTTTTTCAAAAGTTCTTCTTAGTTTTCTTCATTAATGGTCTAACCTTTTAAATAGCCCAATTTTGGCAGCAGTTTTCGCTTACGGCCATACCACCTTGGTCACGCCCGATCTCGTCTGATCTCGGAAGCTAAGCAGGGTCGGGCCTGGTTAGTACTTGGATGGGAGACCGCCTGGGAATACCAGGTGCTGTAAGCTTTTTTGATTTAAACAAAAAAAGAGTCCCTGAGCTTCTTCAGAAAGCCTTTAAAAGTCTCTGAGATTCTTCAGAGAGCATGAAAGAGTTTGAGTTTTTTCAAAAGTTCTTCTTAGTTTTCTTCATTAATGGTCTAACCTTTTAAATAGCCCAATTTTGGCAGCAGTTTTCGCTTACGGCCATACCACCTTGGCCACGCCCGATCTCGTCTGATCTCGGAAGCTAAGCAGGGTCGGGCCTGGTTAGTACTTGGATGGGAGACCGCCTGGGAATACCAGGTGCTGTAAGCTTTTTTGATTTAAACAAAAAAAGAGTCCCTGAGCTTCTTCAGAAAGCCTTTAAAAGTCTCTGAGATTCTTCAGAGAGCATGAAAGAGTTTGAGTTTTTTCAAAAGTTCTTCTTAGTTTTCTTCATTAATGGTCTAACCTTTTAAATAGCCCAATTTTGGCAGCAGTTTTCGCTTACGGCCATACCACCTTGGTCACGCCCGATCTCGTCTGATCTCGGAAGCTAAGCAGGGTCGGGCCTGGTTAGTACTTGGATGGGAGACCGCCTGGGAATACCAGGTGCTGTAAGCTTTTTTGATTTAAACAAAAAAAGTGTCCCTGAGCTTCTTCAGAAAGCCTTTAAAAGTCTCTGAGATTCTTCAGAGAGCATGAAAGAGTTTGAGTTTTTTCAAAAGTTCTTCTTAGTTTTATTCATTAATGGTCTAACCTTTTAAATAGCCCAATTTTGGCAGCAGTTTTCGCTTACGGCCATACCACCTTGGTCACGCCCGATCTCGTCTGATCTCGGAAGCTAAGCAGGGTCGGGCCTGGTTAGTACTTGGATGGGAGACCGCCTGGGAATACCAGGTGCTGTAAGCTTTTTTGATTTAAAAAAAAAAAAAAAAAAAAAGAGTCCCTGTGCTTCTTCAGAAAGCCTTTAAAAGTCTCTGAGATTCTTCAGAGAGCATGAAAGAGTTTGAGTTTTTTCAAAAGTTCTTCTTAGTTTTCTTCATTAATGGTCTAACCTTTTAAATAGCCCAATTTTGGCAGCAGTTTTCGCTTACGGCCATACCACCTTGGCCACGCCCGATCTCGTCTGATCTCGGAAGCTAAGCAGGGTCGGGCCTGGTTAGTACTTGGATGGGAGACCGCCTGGGAATACCAGGTGCTGTAAGCTTTTTTGATTTAAACAAAAAAAGAGTCCCTGAGCTTCTTCAGAAAGCCTTTAAAAGTCTCTGAGATTCTTCAGAGAGCATGAAAGAGTTTGAGTTTTTTCAAAAGTTCTTCTTAGTTTTCTTCATTAATGGTCTAACCTTTTAAATAGCCCAATTTTGGCAGCAGTTTTCGCTTACGGCCATACCACCTTGGCCACGCCCGATCTCGTCTGATCTCGGAAGCTAAGCAGGGTCGGGCCTGGTTAGTACTTGGATGGGAGACCGCCTGGGAATACCAGGTGCTGTAAGCTTTTTTGATTTAAACAAAAAAAGAGTCCCTGAGCTTCTTCAGAAAGCCTTTAAAAGTCTCTGAGATTCTTCAGAGAGCATGAAAGAGTTTGAGTTTTTTCAAAAGTTCTTCTTAGTTTTCTTCATTAATGGTCTAACCTTTTAAATAGCCCAATTTTGGCAGCAGTTTTCGCTTACGGCCATACCACCTTGGTCACGCCCGATCTCGTCTGATCTCGGAAGCTAAGCAGGGTCGGGCCTGGTTAGTACTTGGATGGGAGACCGCCTGGGAATACCAGGTGCTGTAAGCTTTTTTGATTTAAAAAAAAAAAGAGTCCCTGAGCTTCTTCAGAAAGCCTTTAAAAGTCTCTGAGATTCTTCAGAGAGCATGAAAGAGTTTGAGTTTTTTCAAAAGTTCTTCTTAGTTTTCTTCATTAATGGTCTAACCTTTTAAATAGCCCAATTTTGGCAGCAGTTTTCGCTTACGGCCATACCACCTTGGTCACGCCCGATCTCGTCTGATCTCGGAAGCTAAGCAGGGTCGGGCCTGGTTAGTACTTGGATGGGAGACCGCCTGGGAATACCAGGTGCTGTAAGCTTTTTTGATTTAAACAAAAAAAGAGTCCCTGAGCTTCTTCAGAAAGCCTTTAAAAGTCTCTGAGATTCTTCAGAGAGCATGAAAGAGTTTGAGTTTTTTCAAAAGTTCTTCTTAGTTTTCTTCATTAATGGTCTAACCTTTTAAATAGCCCAATTTTGGCAGCAGTTTTCGCTTACGGCCATACCACCTTGGCCACGCCCGATCTCGTCTGATCTCGGAAGCTAAGCAGGGTCGGGCCTGGTTAGTACTTGGATGGGAGACCGCCTGGGAATACCAGGTGCTGTAAGCTTTTTTGATTTAAACAAAAAAAGAGTCCCTGAGCTTCTTCAGAAAGCCTTTAAAAGTCTCTGAGATTCTTCAGAGAGCATGAAAGAGTTTGAGTTTTTTCAAAAGTTCTTCTTAGTTTTCTTCATTAATGGTCTAACCTTTTAAATAGCCCAATTTTGGCAGCAGTTTTCGCTTACGGCCATACCACCTTGGTCACGCCCGATCTCGTCTGATCTCGGAAGCTAAGCAGGGTCGGGCCTGGTTAGTACTTGGATGGGAGACCGCCTGGGAATACCAGGTGCTGTAAGCTTTTTTGATTTAAACAAAAAAAGAGTCCCTGAGCTTCTTCAGAAAGCCTTTAAAAGTCTCTGAGATTCTTCAGAGAGCATGAAAGAGTTTGAGTTTTTTCAAAAGTTCTTCTTAGTTTTCTTCATTAATGGTCTAACCTTTTAAATAGCCCAATTTTGGCAGCAGTTTTTGCTTACGGCCATACCACCTTGGCCACGCCCGATCTCGTCTGATCTCGGAAGCTAAGCAGGGTCGGGCCTGGTTAGTACTTGGATGGGAGACCGCCTGGGAATACCAGGTGCTGTAAGCTTTTTTGATTTAAACAAAAAAAGAGTCCCTGAGCTTCTTCAGAAAGCCTTTAAAAGTCTCTGAGATTCTTCAGAGAGCATGAAAGAGTTTGAGTTTTTTCAAAAGTTCTTCTTAGTTTTCTTCATTAATGGTCTAACCTTTTAAATAGCCCAATTTTGGCAGCAGTTTTCGCTTACGGCCATACCACCTTGGCCACGCCCGATCTCGTCTGATCTCGGAAGCTAAGCAGGGTCGGGCCTGGTTAGTACTTGGATGGGAGACCGCCTGGGAATACCAGGTGCTGTAAGCTTTTTTGATTTAAACAAAAAAAGAGTCCCTGAGCTTCTTCAGAAAGCCTTTAAAAGTCTCTGAGATTCTTCAGAGAGCATGAAAGAGTTTGAGTTTTTTCAAAAGTTCTTCTTAGTTTTCTTCATTAATGGTCTAACCTTTTAAATAGCCCAATTTTGGCAGCAGTTTTCGCTTACGGCCATACCACCTTGGTCACGCCCGATCTCGTCTGATCTCGGAAGCTAAGCAGGGTCGGGCCTGGTTAGTACTTGGATGGGAGACCGCCTGGGAATACCAGGTGCTGTAAGCTTTTTTGATTTAAACAAAAAAAGTGTCCCTGAGCTTCTTCAGAAAGCCTTTAAAAGTCTCTGAGATTCTTCAGAGAGCATGAAAGAGTTTGAGTTTTTTCAAAAGTTCTTCTTAGTTTTCTTCATTAATGGTCTAACCTTTTAAATAGCCCAATTTTGGCAGCAGTTTTCGCTTACGGCCATACCACCTTGGTCACGCCCGATCTCGTCTGATCTCGGAAGCTAAGCAGGGTCGGGCCTGGTTAGTACTTGGATGGGAGACCGCCTGGGAATACCAGGTGCTGTAAGCTTTTTTGATTTAAACAAAAAAAGAGTCCCTGAGCTTCTTCAGAAAGCCTTTAAAAGTCTCTGAGATTCTTCAGAGAGCATGAAAGAGTTTGAGTTTTTTCAAAAGTTCTTCTTAGTTTTCTTCATTAATGGTCTAACCTTTTAAATAGCCCAATTTTGGCAGCAGTTTTCGCTTACGGCCATACCACCTTGGTCACGCCCGATCTCGTCTGATCTCGGAAGCTAAGCAGG
>NW_027509229.1:1927500-1940000 GCF_051911475.1 Siphateles boraxobius
AAGAGTCCCTGTGCTTCTTCAGAAAGCCTTTAAAAGTCTCTGAGATTCTTCAGAGAGCATGAAAGAGTTTGAGTTTTTTCAAAAGATCTTCTTAGTTTTCTTCATTAATGGTCTAACGTTTTAAATAGCCCAATTTTGGCAGCAGTTTTCGCTTACGGCCATACCACCTTGGCCACGCCCGATCTCGTCTGATCTCGGAAGCTAAGCAGGGTCGGGCCTGGTTAGTACTTGGATGGGAGACCGCCTGGGAATACCAGGTGCTGTAAGCTTTTTTGATTTAAACAAAAAAAGAGTCCCTGAGCTTCTTCAGAAAGCCTTTAAAAGTCTCTGAGATTCTTCAGAGAGCATGAAAGAGTTTGAGTTTTTTCAAAAGTTCTTCTTAGTTTTCTTCATTAATGGTCTAACCTTTTAAATAGCCCAATTTTGGCAGCAGTTTTCGCTTACGGCCATACCACCTTGGTCACGCCCGATCTCGTCTGATCCAGGAAGTGTGAGGTGGCAGTTTGGAGAGAAAGGCTCTCCTATTTTTTGTTTTTCTTTATTGTGATTTCATTTGATAATTCATTAAGTTACTAGCTGTCTTCTTAATTTAGTTTTGTTTAAACCTCAGACAGGTATTTTACTGTCTGAGGTTTTATTTATTTATTTATTTATTTTTCAAAATGACTGATACTATGGCTATGGAACAGGAACGGATATTAGACCAAGAGATTGAGGATAATGATTACACTGAAAGGAACAAAGAAAAGGACAATGGAAAAGATAAAGATGACAACGAAACATGGGCATCTGTGGTTTCGAGAAAGAAGAGAAATGGAGTTGAAATGGATAAAGGAAGGACTGAACAACAGAAGATACAAGGTAAAGAAAAGGATGATGTAAATGGTGAAAAGAGACAAGAGAAAAGTCAAAAAGATGAAATGATAAATAAGTTGAGAGGGAAAATGAGATACCAGAGAGAGTACAAAAAAGAAACAACGTTGACAATGAATGTGAAAAACCCAGAACAACTAACGGTTATGATGATAATTAAAGCTGTGGAGGACAAAACTGGATTGGGAAAATTATATGGACTAAGGAAAAAAACTGAATTTGAATATGAACTTACATTGGAGAAAGAGGAAGACTGTGAACAATTATTGGATGGAATACAAATAAATGGACAATGTTGTGAAATAACAAAACTTTGTGGAACGGAAAGGATGGTATCGTTTTTACAATTGCCAAACTATATTAATGATGAGGATGTTTTACAAAAACTGACAAGCTGGGGGGTTACACCGATACTTCCTCTGAGAAGAAGGTATTACCCTGGGACAATTGTGGCGGATGGAACAAGATTTATACGAGTTAAATTTCCAAAAGACGTGGTGTCTCTGCCATATAACACAAGATTCGAAACGGAAGAAGGATGGCAGTTTTTCAGGGTGATTCATGATCACCAGGTGAAGACGTGTAGAATATGTGCAAGTGTGGATCATGAAAAAAAGGACTGTCCACAATTAATATGCAGAGAATGCCTGGAGCAGGGGCATTATGCGCGGGACTGCAAAGCCCCGCGGTGCCAAGGCTGCGGAAAGGCATTTCTCAGGTGCAGATGTGAAACATACGAAGAGGAACATGAGGAAATGGAGACGGAGACACTCAACGACGAGGTGAATGTGGAAGAGGATGATGAAGGAAGTGTACTACAACAAACACGTGGATTAATAATGGATATACAGAGCAGAGAAGAAGAAGGAGGAAGTAAAGACGAACGGGATGGAGAAGAAGAGACAGAAACGATGACAGAACTACAAATAATTGCAGATAAAGTTGAACAGGATGGGATGAAAAACAAAGAAGATGACAATGATGGACCAAAGGACAGTACAAACATAGATGAGGTAAGAGACACTAAGAATAAAACTATTGGTGGAAATGAAAGTGGGAAGAAAAAACATTTTGAGTGGGGGGAGTAAACTAAAAACAACAGGACAAATTAACATTGAGAAGGTGATGGAGAAACAAAGAATAAGAAGAGAATCTAAAGAAAAAAAGAGGAAAAAAGCTGAAAGGACTGGACCAGGAGATGCGGTTTTGAAAGAGACTGAACCAAAGTGATGAGTTTTTTTGTTTGTTTCTATGTTACTTTTATTTTGTATATGAGTCAATTGAGCATAGTTTCAATCAATGCAAGGGGATTGTCAACTATGACTAAATTTGAGAATATTAATCATTTGACAAAGAAAAATGACATAATATGTATACAAGAGACAGGATGGAATGATGAAAAAACAAATGATTTGAAGAAAATATGGGACGGGGAATTTTTTTACAATAATGATCCTAATAGGAAAAAAGGAGTAGCAATTTTAATAAGAAGGGGTACAATACAAAAAGCAACAGTTATATTTACGGATAAGATAGGAAGGACATTGATGGTCAAGGTCGAAGGAAAAGAAGAAGAAATAACAATATGTAATATTCATGCACCAAATGAAGACCTAGAACGTGCTACTTTTTTTAAAGAAATGGATGTTCTAATAGAGAAATATAAATGTTCGATTTTAATTGGTGATTTTAATACTGTTTTAGAACGAATAGATGTGGAGGATTACATGGTGTATAGAGCAGATGTTGGGAGAAAAGAATTAAAGAAAGTTATAGGAAAACACAGATTTATAGATTTATGGAGGGAAAGAAACAGAGTAAAAAGAGAATATTCAAGAAGACAAATGGTAAACAAAGTTTTAAAACAAAGTAGAATTGATTTGGTATTATGTAACAGACATTTGGGAAGTTTCGTTACAAAAGTATTTTACAAAATGTTTAGTGGAAGTGATCATGATTTTTTAAATGTAATCATTGATTATAGTGGTGTAGAGAGAGGGCCAGGGGTGTGGGTTTTTAATACGGAACTTTTAAAAAATGACATTTATAAAATGGAAGTAGAAAATTATATAATAAATAACATTAATAATGTCCTATATGAAGAAGCAAAAAGTGTGTGGTGGGATAATTTAAAAATAGATATTAAAAAACTATCTATTGAATATTCAAAGAAAATGCAAAGAATAAAGAAAAGTAAAGAAAGATTATTAAACAAGGAATGGGAAGAAGAAATGAAAAAAGTGTCAGAAGGAAGGATGGATGGGAATAGAATAGTGATATTAGAAGAGAAATTGAAAAAAATAGAAGAGGCAAAGTGCATGGGAGCTAAAATAAGAAGTAGAGCGAAAAATACAGTAGAAGGAGAAAGGAGTACACATTTTTTTTATGATTTGGAAAAAACAAGAAAACAAGCAGAAATGATAAAAAGTATTTCAAAAAACGGAAAGGTTGTGAAAGAAAAAGAAGGTATTTTAAATGAAGTGAAGGATTTTTATGCTATTTTATTTAAAAAAGATAAAATAAATGAGGAAGATGAAGAGTTTTTATTGAATCAAATTGAAACAAAAGTAAACGAAGAAGATAAGAAAATGTGTGATAAGGAAATAGAAGAAGAAGAAATAGATGAAGCTATAGATCAGATGAGTAATGGGAAAAGTTCAGGCCTAGATGGTTTACCAGCTGAATTTTATAAGGTTTTTAAGAATGTTTTAACGCCAATTTTGCATGATTTATTTATTGATATTTTTAAACAGAAAAAGTTAAGTGAAAGTATGAAGAAAGGAATAATTAAGATAATATATAAAAATAAAGGGGAAAGAGAAGAGCTTAAAAATTATAGACCATTGAGCATGTTAAATACTGATTACAAGATACTGGCCAAGATTTTAGCAAACAGACTGAAAAAAGTGATTCCAAACATTATAAAAACAAATCAAGCATATGGTGTTTTAAACCGTGATATATCGGATATAGTAACAAGTATTAGAGATTTAATGTGGTATATGAAAGAAAAAGGTAAAGAAGGATATTTGATTAGTATAGATCTGGAAAAGGCATTTGATAGAGTAGAGCACAAATATTTATTTGATATATTGGAACAATTTGGTTTTGGGGGAATTTTTATTGCATGGATGAAATGTTTTTATAATGATATTTTAAGTTGTATAAAAGTAAATGGGTTTTTAACAGATTTTATTCAGATATCAAGGTCAATAAGGCAGGGATGTCCATTATCAGCACTACTATACACTTTAGTTGCTGAGCCATTAGGACTTGCAATAAACAAAGAAAAACAGATACAAGGAATAGTTTTGGAAAATGAGGAAGTACATCAGAAAATATTTCAATATGCAGATGATACCACTTTGTTTTTAAAAGATTTTAAGAGTATTGAGAAGGCAATGTTAATATTGGGAAAATATTGTGGTGGAACAGGGGCTAAAGTCAATAATGATAAGACTGAATATATGAGAATGGGGAAGGTAGATATTTTAGGAAGACAATGGAACTTTAAAGAACAGAAGAATGAACTAAAAATTTTAGGAATAACACTAGGAAGAGATGAAATTAGAACAAGAGATCTGGTTTGGGAGGAGACTATAGGAAAAATGGAAAAAAGACTAAACTTTTGGAAACAAAGACAATTATTTATAAAAGGGAAAGTATTGGTTTTAAACTCTCTTTTTTTATCTAAGATGTGGTATATTTTAAATGTGGTTAGTCTGCCAACATGGGTGTATAAAAGAATAAAAACATGTATTTTAAATTTTATGTGGGATGGTAAACCAGCTAAAATAGCTTATGACACAATTATTGGAGAGGTAGATAAGGGAGGTTTGGGACTGATAGATCCAATGATAAGAAAGCAAAGTTTGAGAATAAAGACTGTAAAAAAGTTTTTAAAAAAGGATGATTTAATTTGGAAAAAAATAATGAGTTTTTATATAAATAAGTGTGGAAAAATGGGGGATGATTTTATATGGATGCATTTTAAGGACAATATGATAGAGGGGATACCGGAATTTTATAAAGAAGTTTTAAAAGCATGGAAAGGTTTCAAAGAAAATGTAAATATTGAGTTTAAAGGGAGAGAACAACTATTGAAGCAACCACTCTTTTTAAATCAACATATTATATTCAACAGAAACACCTTTTTTTATAAGAGTTGGTATTATGCAGGACTAAAACAAGTTAAAGACATTTTATATGAGGTAATACCAGGATTTTTACCTTTACAAGCAATCATAGACACATTAGAAGTAAATGAAGATATAGAAAATAAGCAATTGATAAAGGAGCAATATTTGAAAATAAAAGAAGCCATACCAGTAGAATGGATAAAAAATATTGAAGATAAAGTAAAAGTGTATGAAAATTTGAATGTATTTTTAAAAAGAAAAGATGAAAATATTTATTTTAATGATTGTACTTTAAAAATGTTTTATGGTTGTTTATGTAAGTCTGTTTTTAAAATACCAAAAGCAATTGAGTATTGGGGAAAACTATTTGATAATTTTGATGCATCCAACATATGGAAAAATGTGAGAATTAATTTTAAGAGTCCTATGTTGGAAAATTTTGATTATTTATTAAGACACAATTGTATAAAGACAGACGTGATATTGTGTAAAATAGGGTTGTTACAAGATGAAAAATGTAAAGTATGTATGGAAAAAAAAGAAGGTGTTATGCATTTGTTTGTAAATTGTAAAAAGTTAAATGGTTTTATGAAAATGTTAAAAAAGATAATAGGTGATTTTTTATTTGATAAAAGAATAATTTTAGAAGAATGGGAAACAACTTTTTTATTTGGTTTTAATGGTAAAGCAAAAAATAAGTTTGCTCTTAATTTTATGCTAACAGTTGCAAGATTTGCTATATGGAGAAGAAGGAATCTAATGAAACAAAAGAAAATAGAACTTCCAATAAGTGTGTTTTATAAGCAGATCTTGAGTGACGAATTGAAAGTTTTATATGATTATTTTAAAATGAACGAGAAAATGGAAATATTTGAAGAATGTATATTAAGAAATAATGCATATATTGTTAAAACAAGTTATGGTTTTAAAGTTATATTGCCTGAAAATGTGTAAAGATGTTTTTTGCTTGTATATGTAATGGTTTTTGTCCTTGTTTTTGTATTTGTTCTTGTTCTTGTTTTGTTTTTAAATGAAAAATATTGTTATTAATTGAAATATTATTAAAAAAAAAAAAAAAAAAAAAATCTCGTCTGATCTCGGAAGCTAAGCAGGGTCGGGCCTGGTTAGTACTTGGATGGGAGACCGCCTGGGAATACCAGGTGCTGTAAGCTTTTTTGATTAAAAAAAAAAAAAAAAAAAAAAATCTCGTCTGATCTCGGAAGCTAAGCAGGGTCGGGCCTGGTTAGTACTTGGATGGGAGACCGCCTGGGAATACCAGGTGCTGTAAGCTTTTTTGATTTAAACAAAAAAAGAGTCCCTGAGCTTCTTCAGAAAGCCTTTAAAAGTATCTGAGATTCTTCAGAGAGCATGAAAGAGTTTGAGTTTTTTCAAAAGTTCTTCTTAGTTTTCTTCATTAATGGTCTAACCTTTTAAATAGCCCAATTTTGGCAGCAGTTTTCGCTTACGGCCATACCACCTTGGTCACGCCCGATCTCGTCTGATCTCGGAAGCTAAGCAGGGTCGGGCCTGGTTAGTACTTGGATGGGAGACCGCCTGGGAATACCAGGTGCTGTAAGCTTTTTTGATTTACAAAAAAAAAAAAAAAAAAAAGAGTCCCTGTGCTTCTTCAGAAAGCCTTTAAAAGTCTCTGAGATTCTTCAGAGAGCATGAAAGAGTTTGAGTTTTTTCAAAAGTTCTTCTTAGTTTTCTTCATTAATGGTCTAACCTTTTAAATAGCCCAATTTTGGCAGCAGTTTTCGCTTACGGCCATACCACCTTGGCCACGCCCGATCTCGTCTGATCTCGGAAGCTAAGCAGGGTCGGGCCTGGTTAGTACTTGGATGGGAGACCGCCTGGGAATACCAGGTGCTGTAAGCTTTTTTGATTTAAACAAAAAAAGAGTCCCTGAGCTTCTTCAGAAAGCCTTTAAAAGTCTCTGAGATTCTTCAGAGAGCATGAAAGAGTTTGAGTTTTTTCAAAAGTTCTTCTTAGTTTTCTTCATTAATGGTCTAACCTTTTAAATAGCCCAATTTTGGCAGCAGTTTTCGCTTACGGCCATACCACCTTGGTCACGCCCGATCTCGTCTGATCTCGGAAGCTAAGCAGGGTCGGGCCTGGTTAGTACTTGGATGGGAGACCGCCTGGGAATACCAGGTGCTGTAAGCTTTTTTGATTTAAAAAAAAAAAAAAAAAAAAAAAAGAGTCCCTGTGCTTCTTCAGAAAGCCTTTAAAAGTCTCTGAGATTCTTCAGAGAGCATGAAAGAGTTTGAGTTTTTTCAAAAGTTCTTCTTAGTTTTCTTCATTAATGGTCTAACCTTTTAAATAGCCCAATTTTGGCAGCAGTTTTCGCTTACGGCCATACCACCTTGGTCACGCCCGATCTCGTCTGATCTCGGAAGCTAAGCAGGGTCGGGCCTGGTTAGTACTTGGATGGGAGACCGCCTGGGAATACCAGGTGCTGTAAGCTTTTTTGATTTAAACAAAAAAAGAGTCCCTGAGCTTCTTCAGAAAGCCTTTAAAAGTCTCTGAGATTCTTCAGAGAGCATGAAAGAGTTTGAGTTTTTTCAAAAGTTCTTCTTAGTTTTCTTCATTAATGGTCTAACCTTTTAAATAGCCCAATTTTGGCAGCAGTTTTCGCTTACGGCCATACCACCTTGGTCACGCCCGATCTCGTCTGATCCAGGAAGTGTGAGGTGGCAGTTTGGAGAGAAAGGCTCTCCTATTTTTTGTTTTTCTTTATTGTGATTTCATTTGATAATTCATTAAGTTACTAGCTGTCTTCTTAATTTAGTTTTGTTTAAACCTCAGACAGGTATTTTACTGTCTGAGGTTTTATTTATTTATTTATTTATTTTTCAAAATGACTGATACTATGGCTATGGAACAGGAACGGATATTAGACCAAGAGATTGAGGATAATGATTACACTGAAAGGAACAAAGAAAAGGACAATGGAAAAGATAAAGATGACAACGAAACATGGGCATCTGTGGTTTCGAGAAAGAAGAGAAATGGAGTTGAAATGGATAAAGGAAGGACTGAACAACAGAAGATACAAGGTAAAGAAAAGGATGATGTAAATGGTGAAAAGAGACAAGAGAAAAGTCAAAAAGATGAAATGATAAATAAGTTGAGAGGGAAAATGAGATACCAGAGAGAGTACAAAAAAGAAACAACGTTGACAATGAATGTGAAAAACCCAGAACAACTAACGGTTATGATGATAATTAAAGCTGTGGAGGACAAAACTGGATTGGGAAAATTATATGGACTAAGGAAAAAAACTGAATTTGAATATGAACTTACATTGGAGAAAGAGGAAGACTGTGAACAATTATTGGATGGAATACAAATAAATGGACAATGTTGTGAAATAACAAAACTTTGTGGAACGGAAAGGATGGTATCGTTTTTACAATTGCCAAACTATATTAATGATGAGGATGTTTTACAAAAACTGACAAGCTGGGGGGTTACACCGATACTTCCTCTGAGAAGAAGGTATTACCCTGGGACAATTGTGGCGGATGGAACAAGATTTATACGAGTTAAATTTCCAAAAGACGTGGTGTCTCTGCCATATAACACAAGATTCGAAACGGAAGAAGGATGGCAGTTTTTCAGGGTGATTCATGATCACCAGGTGAAGACGTGTAGAATATGTGCAAGTGTGGATCATGAAAAAAAGGACTGTCCACAATTAATATGCAGAGAATGCCTGGAGCAGGGGCATTATGCGCGGGACTGCAAAGCCCCGCGGTGCCAAGGCTGCGGAAAGGCATTTCTCAGGTGCAGATGTGAAACATACGAAGAGGAACATGAGGAAATGGAGACGGAGACACTCAACGACGAGGTGAATGTGGAAGAGGATGATGAAGGAAGTGTACTACAACAAACACGTGGATTAATAATGGATATACAGAGCAGAGAAGAAGAAGGAGGAAGTAAAGACGAACGGGATGGAGAAGAAGAGACAGAAACGATGACAGAACTACAAATAATTGCAGATAAAGTTGAACAGGATGGGATGAAAAACAAAGAAGATGACAATGATGGACCAAAGGACAGTACAAACATAGATGAGGTAAGAGACACTAAGAATAAAACTATTGGTGGAAATGAAAGTGGGAAGAAAAAACATTTTGAGTGGGGGGAGTAAACTAAAAACAACAGGACAAATTAACATTGAGAAGGTGATGGAGAAACAAAGAATAAGAAGAGAATCTAAAGAAAAAAAGAGGAAAAAAGCTGAAAGGACTGGACCAGGAGATGCGGTTTTGAAAGAGACTGAACCAAAGTGATGAGTTTTTTTGTTTGTTTCTATGTTACTTTTATTTTGTATATGAGTCAATTGAGCATAGTTTCAATCAATGCAAGGGGATTGTCAACTATGACTAAATTTGAGAATATTAATCATTTGACAAAGAAAAATGACATAATATGTATACAAGAGACAGGATGGAATGATGAAAAAACAAATGATTTGAAGAAAATATGGGACGGGGAATTTTTTTACAATAATGATCCTAATAGGAAAAAAGGAGTAGCAATTTTAATAAGAAGGGGTACAATACAAAAAGCAACAGTTATATTTACGGATAAGATAGGAAGGACATTGATGGTCAAGGTCGAAGGAAAAGAAGAAGAAATAACAATATGTAATATTCATGCACCAAATGAAGACCTAGAACGTGCTACTTTTTTTAAAGAAATGGATGTTCTAATAGAGAAATATAAATGTTCGATTTTAATTGGTGATTTTAATACTGTTTTAGAACGAATAGATGTGGAGGATTACATGGTGTATAGAGCAGATGTTGGGAGAAAAGAATTAAAGAAAGTTATAGGAAAACACAGATTTATAGATTTATGGAGGGAAAGAAACAGAGTAAAAAGAGAATATTCAAGAAGACAAATGGTAAACAAAGTTTTAAAACAAAGTAGAATTGATTTGGTATTATGTAACAGACATTTGGGAAGTTTCGTTACAAAAGTATTTTACAAAATGTTTAGTGGAAGTGATCATGATTTTTTAAATGTAATCATTGATTATAGTGGTGTAGAGAGAGGGCCAGGGGTGTGGGTTTTTAATACGGAACTTTTAAAAAATGACATTTATAAAATGGAAGTAGAAAATTATATAATAAATAACATTAATAATGTCCTATATGAAGAAGCAAAAAGTGTGTGGTGGGATAATTTAAAAATAGATATTAAAAAACTATCTATTGAATATTCAAAGAAAATGCAAAGAATAAAGAAAAGTAAAGAAAGATTATTAAACAAGGAATGGGAAGAAGAAATGAAAAAAGTGTCAGAAGGAAGGATGGATGGGAATAGAATAGTGATATTAGAAGAGAAATTGAAAAAAATAGAAGAGGCAAAGTGCATGGGAGCTAAAATAAGAAGTAGAGCGAAAAATACAGTAGAAGGAGAAAGGAGTACACATTTTTTTTATGATTTGGAAAAAACAAGAAAACAAGCAGAAATGATAAAAAGTATTTCAAAAAACGGAAAGGTTGTGAAAGAAAAAGAAGGTATTTTAAATGAAGTGAAGGATTTTTATGCTATTTTATTTAAAAAAGATAAAATAAATGAGGAAGATGAAGAGTTTTTATTGAATCAAATTGAAACAAAAGTAAACGAAGAAGATAAGAAAATGTGTGATAAGGAAATAGAAGAAGAAGAAATAGATGAAGCTATAGATCAGATGAGTAATGGGAAAAGTTCAGGCCTAGATGGTTTACCAGCTGAATTTTATAAGGTTTTTAAGAATGTTTTAACGCCAATTTTGCATGATTTATTTATTGATATTTTTAAACAGAAAAAGTTAAGTGAAAGTATGAAGAAAGGAATAATTAAGATAATATATAAAAATAAAGGGGAAAGAGAAGAGCTTAAAAATTATAGACCATTGAGCATGTTAAATACTGATTACAAGATACTGGCCAAGATTTTAGCAAACAGACTGAAAAAAGTGATTCCAAACATTATAAAAACAAATCAAGCATATGGTGTTTTAAACCGTGATATATCGGATATAGTAACAAGTATTAGAGATTTAATGTGGTATATGAAAGAAAAAGGTAAAGAAGGATATTTGATTAGTATAGATCTGGAAAAGGCATTTGATAGAGTAGAGCACAAATATTTATTTGATATATTGGAACAATTTGGTTTTGGGGGAATTTTTATTGCATGGATGAAATGTTTTTATAATGATATTTTAAGTTGTATAAAAGTAAATGGGTTTTTAACAGATTTTATTCAGATATCAAGGTCAATAAGGCAGGGATGTCCATTATCAGCACTACTATACACTTTAGTTGCTGAGCCATTAGGACTTGCAATAAACAAAGAAAAACAGATACAAGGAATAGTTTTGGAAAATGAGGAAGTACATCAGAAAATATTTCAATATGCAGATGATACCACTTTGTTTTTAAAAGATTTTAAGAGTATTGAGAAGGCAATGTTAATATTGGGAAAATATTGTGGTGGAACAGGGGCTAAAGTCAATAATGATAAGACTGAATATATGAGAATGGGGAAGGTAGATATTTTAGGAAGACAATGGAACTTTAAAGAACAGAAGAATGAACTAAAAATTTTAGGAATAACACTAGGAAGAGATGAAATTAGAACAAGAGATCTGGTTTGGGAGGAGACTATAGGAAAAATGGAAAAAAGACTAAACTTTTGGAAACAAAGACAATTATTTATAAAAGGGAAAGTATTGGTTTTAAACTCTCTTTTTTTATCTAAGATGTGGTATATTTTAAATGTGGTTAGTCTGCCAACATGGGTGTATAAAAGAATAAAAACATGTATTTTAAATTTTATGTGGGATGGTAAACCAGCTAAAATAGCTTATGACACAATTATTGGAGAGGTAGATAAGGGAGGTTTGGGACTGATAGATCCAATGATAAGAAAGCAAAGTTTGAGAATAAAGACTGTAAAAAAGTTTTTAAAAAAGGATGATTTAATTTGGAAAAAAATAATGAGTTTTTATATAAATAAGTGTGGAAAAATGGGGGATGATTTTATATGGATGCATTTTAAGGACAATATGATAGAGGGGATACCGGAATTTTATAAAGAAGTTTTAAAAGCATGGAAAGGTTTCAAAGAAAATGTAAATATTGAGTTTAAAGGGAGAGAACAACTATTGAAGCAACCACTCTTTTTAAATCAACATATTATATTCAACAGAAACACCTTTTTTTATAAGAGTTGGTATTATGCAGGACTAAAACAAGTTAAAGACATTTTATATGAGGTAATACCAGGATTTTTACCTTTACAAGCAATCATAGACACATTAGAAGTAAATGAAGATATAGAAAATAAGCAATTGATAAAGGAGCAATATTTGAAAATAAAAGAAGCCATACCAGTAGAATGGATAAAAAATATTGAAGATAAAGTAAAAGTGTATGAAAATTTGAATGTATTTTTAAAAAGAAAAGATGAAAATATTTATTT
>NW_027509229.1:1945000-1950000 GCF_051911475.1 Siphateles boraxobius
GCGGATGGAACAAGATTTATACGAGTTAAATTTCCAAAAGACGTGGTGTCTCTGCCATATAACACAAGATTCGAAACGGAAGAAGGATGGCAGTTTTTCAGGGTGATTCATGATCACCAGGTGAAGACGTGTAGAATATGTGCAAGTGTGGATCATGAAAAAAAGGACTGTCCACAATTAATATGCAGAGAATGCCTGGAGCAGGGGCATTATGCGCGGGACTGCAAAGCCCCGCGGTGCCAAGGCTGCGGAAAGGCATTTCTCAGGTGCAGATGTGAAACATACGAAGAGGAACATGAGGAAATGGAGACGGAGACACTCAACGACGAGGTGAATGTGGAAGAGGATGATGAAGGAAGTGTACTACAACAAACACGTGGATTAATAATGGATATACAGAGCAGAGAAGAAGAAGGAGGAAGTAAAGACGAACGGGATGGAGAAGAAGAGACAGAAACGATGACAGAACTACAAATAATTGCAGATAAAGTTGAACAGGATGGGATGAAAAACAAAGAAGATGACAATGATGGACCAAAGGACAGTACAAACATAGATGAGGTAAGAGACACTAAGAATAAAACTATTGGTGGAAATGAAAGTGGGAAGAAAAAACATTTTGAGTGGGGGGAGTAAACTAAAAACAACAGGACAAATTAACATTGAGAAGGTGATGGAGAAACAAAGAATAAGAAGAGAATCTAAAGAAAAAAAGAGGAAAAAAGCTGAAAGGACTGGACCAGGAGATGCGGTTTTGAAAGAGACTGAACCAAAGTGATGAGTTTTTTTGTTTGTTTCTATGTTACTTTTATTTTGTATATGAGTCAATTGAGCATAGTTTCAATCAATGCAAGGGGATTGTCAACTATGACTAAATTTGAGAATATTAATCATTTGACAAAGAAAAATGACATAATATGTATACAAGAGACAGGATGGAATGATGAAAAAACAAATGATTTGAAGAAAATATGGGACGGGGAATTTTTTTACAATAATGATCCTAATAGGAAAAAAGGAGTAGCAATTTTAATAAGAAGGGGTACAATACAAAAAGCAACAGTTATATTTACGGATAAGATAGGAAGGACATTGATGGTCAAGGTCGAAGGAAAAGAAGAAGAAATAACAATATGTAATATTCATGCACCAAATGAAGACCTAGAACGTGCTACTTTTTTTAAAGAAATGGATGTTCTAATAGAGAAATATAAATGTTCGATTTTAATTGGTGATTTTAATACTGTTTTAGAACGAATAGATGTGGAGGATTACATGGTGTATAGAGCAGATGTTGGGAGAAAAGAATTAAAGAAAGTTATAGGAAAACACAGATTTATAGATTTATGGAGGGAAAGAAACAGAGTAAAAAGAGAATATTCAAGAAGACAAATGGTAAACAAAGTTTTAAAACAAAGTAGAATTGATTTGGTATTATGTAACAGACATTTGGGAAGTTTCGTTACAAAAGTATTTTACAAAATGTTTAGTGGAAGTGATCATGATTTTTTAAATGTAATCATTGATTATAGTGGTGTAGAGAGAGGGCCAGGGGTGTGGGTTTTTAATACGGAACTTTTAAAAAATGACATTTATAAAATGGAAGTAGAAAATTATATAATAAATAACATTAATAATGTCCTATATGAAGAAGCAAAAAGTGTGTGGTGGGATAATTTAAAAATAGATATTAAAAAACTATCTATTGAATATTCAAAGAAAATGCAAAGAATAAAGAAAAGTAAAGAAAGATTATTAAACAAGGAATGGGAAGAAGAAATGAAAAAAGTGTCAGAAGGAAGGATGGATGGGAATAGAATAGTGATATTAGAAGAGAAATTGAAAAAAATAGAAGAGGCAAAGTGCATGGGAGCTAAAATAAGAAGTAGAGCGAAAAATACAGTAGAAGGAGAAAGGAGTACACATTTTTTTTATGATTTGGAAAAAACAAGAAAACAAGCAGAAATGATAAAAAGTATTTCAAAAAACGGAAAGGTTGTGAAAGAAAAAGAAGGTATTTTAAATGAAGTGAAGGATTTTTATGCTATTTTATTTAAAAAAGATAAAATAAATGAGGAAGATGAAGAGTTTTTATTGAATCAAATTGAAACAAAAGTAAACGAAGAAGATAAGAAAATGTGTGATAAGGAAATAGAAGAAGAAGAAATAGATGAAGCTATAGATCAGATGAGTAATGGGAAAAGTTCAGGCCTAGATGGTTTACCAGCTGAATTTTATAAGGTTTTTAAGAATGTTTTAACGCCAATTTTGCATGATTTATTTATTGATATTTTTAAACAGAAAAAGTTAAGTGAAAGTATGAAGAAAGGAATAATTAAGATAATATATAAAAATAAAGGGGAAAGAGAAGAGCTTAAAAATTATAGACCATTGAGCATGTTAAATACTGATTACAAGATACTGGCCAAGATTTTAGCAAACAGACTGAAAAAAGTGATTCCAAACATTATAAAAACAAATCAAGCATATGGTGTTTTAAACCGTGATATATCGGATATAGTAACAAGTATTAGAGATTTAATGTGGTATATGAAAGAAAAAGGTAAAGAAGGATATTTGATTAGTATAGATCTGGAAAAGGCATTTGATAGAGTAGAGCACAAATATTTATTTGATATATTGGAACAATTTGGTTTTGGGGGAATTTTTATTGCATGGATGAAATGTTTTTATAATGATATTTTAAGTTGTATAAAAGTAAATGGGTTTTTAACAGATTTTATTCAGATATCAAGGTCAATAAGGCAGGGATGTCCATTATCAGCACTACTATACACTTTAGTTGCTGAGCCATTAGGACTTGCAATAAACAAAGAAAAACAGATACAAGGAATAGTTTTGGAAAATGAGGAAGTACATCAGAAAATATTTCAATATGCAGATGATACCACTTTGTTTTTAAAAGATTTTAAGAGTATTGAGAAGGCAATGTTAATATTGGGAAAATATTGTGGTGGAACAGGGGCTAAAGTCAATAATGATAAGACTGAATATATGAGAATGGGGAAGGTAGATATTTTAGGAAGACAATGGAACTTTAAAGAACAGAAGAATGAACTAAAAATTTTAGGAATAACACTAGGAAGAGATGAAATTAGAACAAGAGATCTGGTTTGGGAGGAGACTATAGGAAAAATGGAAAAAAGACTAAACTTTTGGAAACAAAGACAATTATTTATAAAAGGGAAAGTATTGGTTTTAAACTCTCTTTTTTTATCTAAGATGTGGTATATTTTAAATGTGGTTAGTCTGCCAACATGGGTGTATAAAAGAATAAAAACATGTATTTTAAATTTTATGTGGGATGGTAAACCAGCTAAAATAGCTTATGACACAATTATTGGAGAGGTAGATAAGGGAGGTTTGGGACTGATAGATCCAATGATAAGAAAGCAAAGTTTGAGAATAAAGACTGTAAAAAAGTTTTTAAAAAAGGATGATTTAATTTGGAAAAAAATAATGAGTTTTTATATAAATAAGTGTGGAAAAATGGGGGATGATTTTATATGGATGCATTTTAAGGACAATATGATAGAGGGGATACCGGAATTTTATAAAGAAGTTTTAAAAGCATGGAAAGGTTTCAAAGAAAATGTAAATATTGAGTTTAAAGGGAGAGAACAACTATTGAAGCAACCACTCTTTTTAAATCAACATATTATATTCAACAGAAACACCTTTTTTTATAAGAGTTGGTATTATGCAGGACTAAAACAAGTTAAAGACATTTTATATGAGGTAATACCAGGATTTTTACCTTTACAAGCAATCATAGACACATTAGAAGTAAATGAAGATATAGAAAATAAGCAATTGATAAAGGAGCAATATTTGAAAATAAAAGAAGCCATACCAGTAGAATGGATAAAAAATATTGAAGATAAAGTAAAAGTGTATGAAAATTTGAATGTATTTTTAAAAAGAAAAGATGAAAATATTTATTTTAATGATTGTACTTTAAAAATGTTTTATGGTTGTTTATGTAAGTCTGTTTTTAAAATACCAAAAGCAATTGAGTATTGGGGAAAACTATTTGATAATTTTGATGCATCCAACATATGGAAAAATGTGAGAATTAATTTTAAGAGTCCTATGTTGGAAAATTTTGATTATTTATTAAGACACAATTGTATAAAGACAGACGTGATATTGTGTAAAATAGGGTTGTTACAAGATGAAAAATGTAAAGTATGTATGGAAAAAAAAGAAGGTGTTATGCATTTGTTTGTAAATTGTAAAAAGTTAAATGGTTTTATGAAAATGTTAAAAAAGATAATAGGTGATTTTTTATTTGATAAAAGAATAATTTTAGAAGAATGGGAAACAACTTTTTTATTTGGTTTTAATGGTAAAGCAAAAAATAAGTTTGCTCTTAATTTTATGCTAACAGTTGCAAGATTTGCTATATGGAGAAGAAGGAATCTAATGAAACAAAAGAAAATAGAACTTCCAATAAGTGTGTTTTATAAGCAGATCTTGAGTGACGAATTGAAAGTTTTATATGATTATTTTAAAATGAACGAGAAAATGGAAATATTTGAAGAATGTATATTAAGAAATAATGCATATATTGTTAAAACAAGTTATGGTTTTAAAGTTATATTGCCTGAAAATGTGTAAAGATGTTTTTTGCTTGTATATGTAATGGTTTTTGTCCTTGTTTTTGTATTTGTTCTTGTTCTTGTTTTGTTTTTAAATGAAAAATATTGTTATTAATTGAAATATTATTAAAAAAAAAAAAAAAAAAAAAATCTCGTCTGATCTCGGAAGCTAAGCAGGGTCGGGCCTGGTTAGTACTTGGATGGGAGACCGCCTGGGAATACCAGGTGCTGTAAGCTTTTTTGATTAAAAAAAAAAAAAAAAAAAAAAAAAAAAATCTCGTCTGATCTCGGAAGCTAAGCAGGGTCGGGCCTGGTTAGTACTTGGATGGGAGACCGCCTGGGAATACCAGGTGCTGTAAGCTTTTTTGATTTAAACAA
>NW_027509229.1:1955000-1957500 GCF_051911475.1 Siphateles boraxobius
AGAAGGGGTACAATACAAAAAGCAACAGTTATATTTACGGATAAGATAGGAAGGACATTGATGGTCAAGGTCGAAGGAAAAGAAGAAGAAATAACAATATGTAATATTCATGCACCAAATGAAGACCTAGAACGTGCTACTTTTTTTAAAGAAATGGATGTTCTAATAGAGAAATATAAATGTTCGATTTTAATTGGTGATTTTAATACTGTTTTAGAACGAATAGATGTGGAGGATTACATGGTGTATAGAGCAGATGTTGGGAGAAAAGAATTAAAGAAAGTTATAGGAAAACACAGATTTATAGATTTATGGAGGGAAAGAAACAGAGTAAAAAGAGAATATTCAAGAAGACAAATGGTAAACAAAGTTTTAAAACAAAGTAGAATTGATTTGGTATTATGTAACAGACATTTGGGAAGTTTCGTTACAAAAGTATTTTACAAAATGTTTAGTGGAAGTGATCATGATTTTTTAAATGTAATCATTGATTATAGTGGTGTAGAGAGAGGGCCAGGGGTGTGGGTTTTTAATACGGAACTTTTAAAAAATGACATTTATAAAATGGAAGTAGAAAATTATATAATAAATAACATTAATAATGTCCTATATGAAGAAGCAAAAAGTGTGTGGTGGGATAATTTAAAAATAGATATTAAAAAACTATCTATTGAATATTCAAAGAAAATGCAAAGAATAAAGAAAAGTAAAGAAAGATTATTAAACAAGGAATGGGAAGAAGAAATGAAAAAAGTGTCAGAAGGAAGGATGGATGGGAATAGAATAGTGATATTAGAAGAGAAATTGAAAAAAATAGAAGAGGCAAAGTGCATGGGAGCTAAAATAAGAAGTAGAGCGAAAAATACAGTAGAAGGAGAAAGGAGTACACATTTTTTTTATGATTTGGAAAAAACAAGAAAACAAGCAGAAATGATAAAAAGTATTTCAAAAAACGGAAAGGTTGTGAAAGAAAAAGAAGGTATTTTAAATGAAGTGAAGGATTTTTATGCTATTTTATTTAAAAAAGATAAAATAAATGAGGAAGATGAAGAGTTTTTATTGAATCAAATTGAAACAAAAGTAAACGAAGAAGATAAGAAAATGTGTGATAAGGAAATAGAAGAAGAAGAAATAGATGAAGCTATAGATCAGATGAGTAATGGGAAAAGTTCAGGCCTAGATGGTTTACCAGCTGAATTTTATAAGGTTTTTAAGAATGTTTTAACGCCAATTTTGCATGATTTATTTATTGATATTTTTAAACAGAAAAAGTTAAGTGAAAGTATGAAGAAAGGAATAATTAAGATAATATATAAAAATAAAGGGGAAAGAGAAGAGCTTAAAAATTATAGACCATTGAGCATGTTAAATACTGATTACAAGATACTGGCCAAGATTTTAGCAAACAGACTGAAAAAAGTGATTCCAAACATTATAAAAACAAATCAAGCATATGGTGTTTTAAACCGTGATATATCGGATATAGTAACAAGTATTAGAGATTTAATGTGGTATATGAAAGAAAAAGGTAAAGAAGGATATTTGATTAGTATAGATCTGGAAAAGGCATTTGATAGAGTAGAGCACAAATATTTATTTGATATATTGGAACAATTTGGTTTTGGGGGAATTTTTATTGCATGGATGAAATGTTTTTATAATGATATTTTAAGTTGTATAAAAGTAAATGGGTTTTTAACAGATTTTATTCAGATATCAAGGTCAATAAGGCAGGGATGTCCATTATCAGCACTACTATACACTTTAGTTGCTGAGCCATTAGGACTTGCAATAAACAAAGAAAAACAGATACAAGGAATAGTTTTGGAAAATGAGGAAGTACATCAGAAAATATTTCAATATGCAGATGATACCACTTTGTTTTTAAAAGATTTTAAGAGTATTGAGAAGGCAATGTTAATATTGGGAAAATATTGTGGTGGAACAGGGGCTAAAGTCAATAATGATAAGACTGAATATATGAGAATGGGGAAGGTAGATATTTTAGGAAGACAATGGAACTTTAAAGAACAGAAGAATGAACTAAAAATTTTAGGAATAACACTAGGAAGAGATGAAATTAGAACAAGAGATCTGGTTTGGGAGGAGACTATAGGAAAAATGGAAAAAAGACTAAACTTTTGGAAACAAAGACAATTATTTATAAAAGGGAAAGTATTGGTTTTAAACTCTCTTTTTTTATCTAAGATGTGGTATATTTTAAATGTGGTTAGTCTGCCAACATGGGTGTATAAAAGAATAAAAACATGTATTTTAAATTTTATGTGGGATGGTAAACCAGCTAAAATAGCTTATGACACAATTATTGGAGAGGTAGATAAGGGAGGTTTGGGACTGATAGATCCAATGATAAGAAAGCAAAGTTTGAGAATAAAGACTGTAAAAAAGTTTTTAAAAAAGGATGATTTAATTTGGAAAAAAATAATGAGTTTTTATATAAATAAGTGTGGAAAAATGGGGGATGATTTTATATGGATGC
>NW_027509229.1:1965000-1970000 GCF_051911475.1 Siphateles boraxobius
GGGAAAATTATATGGACTAAGGAAAAAAACTGAATTTGAATATGAACTTACATTGGAGAAAGAGGAAGACTGTGAACAATTATTGGATGGAATACAAATAAATGGACAATGTTGTGAAATAACAAAACTTTGTGGAACGGAAAGGATGGTATCGTTTTTACAATTGCCAAACTATATTAATGATGAGGATGTTTTACAAAAACTGACAAGCTGGGGGGTTACACCGATACTTCCTCTGAGAAGAAGGTATTACCCTGGGACAATTGTGGCGGATGGAACAAGATTTATACGAGTTAAATTTCCAAAAGACGTGGTGTCTCTGC
Organism: Siphateles boraxobius; assembly: GCF_051911475.1. Taxonomy (NCBI): domain Eukaryota; kingdom Metazoa; phylum Chordata; class Actinopteri; order Cypriniformes; family Leuciscidae; genus Siphateles; species Siphateles boraxobius. The sequence continues at coordinate 1,965,324 of NW_027509229.1, forward strand.
CATATAACACAAGATTCGAAACGGAAGAAGGATGGCAGTTTTTCAGGGTGATTCATGATCACCAGGTGAAGACGTGTAGAATATGTGCAAGTGTGGATCATGAAAAAAAGGACTGTCCACAATTAATATGCAGAGAATGCCTGGAGCAGGGGCATTATGCGCGGGACTGCAAAGCCCCGCGGTGCCAAGGCTGCGGAAAGGCATTTCTCAGGTGCAGATGTGAAACATACGAAGAGGAACATGAGGAAATGGAGACGGAGACACTCAACGACGAGGTGAATGTGGAAGAGGATGATGAAGGAAGTGTACTACAACAAACACGTGGATTAATAATGGATATACAGAGCAGAGAAGAAGAAGGAGGAAGTAAAGACGAACGGGATGGAGAAGAAGAGACAGAAACGATGACAGAACTACAAATAATTGCAGATAAAGTTGAACAGGATGGGATGAAAAACAAAGAAGATGACAATGATGGACCAAAGGACAGTACAAACATAGATGAGGTAAGAGACACTAAGAATAAAACTATTGGTGGAAATGAAAGTGGGAAGAAAAAACATTTTGAGTGGGGGGAGTAAACTAAAAACAACAGGACAAATTAACATTGAGAAGGTGATGGAGAAACAAAGAATAAGAAGAGAATCTAAAGAAAAAAAGAGGAAAAAAGCTGAAAGGACTGGACCAGGAGATGCGGTTTTGAAAGAGACTGAACCAAAGTGATGAGTTTTTTTGTTTGTTTCTATGTTACTTTTATTTTGTATATGAGTCAATTGAGCATAGTTTCAATCAATGCAAGGGGATTGTCAACTATGACTAAATTTGAGAATATTAATCATTTGACAAAGAAAAATGACATAATATGTATACAAGAGACAGGATGGAATGATGAAAAAACAAATGATTTGAAGAAAATATGGGACGGGGAATTTTTTTACAATAATGATCCTAATAGGAAAAAAGGAGTAGCAATTTTAATAAGAAGGGGTACAATACAAAAAGCAACAGTTATATTTACGGATAAGATAGGAAGGACATTGATGGTCAAGGTCGAAGGAAAAGAAGAAGAAATAACAATATGTAATATTCATGCACCAAATGAAGACCTAGAACGTGCTACTTTTTTTAAAGAAATGGATGTTCTAATAGAGAAATATAAATGTTCGATTTTAATTGGTGATTTTAATACTGTTTTAGAACGAATAGATGTGGAGGATTACATGGTGTATAGAGCAGATGTTGGGAGAAAAGAATTAAAGAAAGTTATAGGAAAACACAGATTTATAGATTTATGGAGGGAAAGAAACAGAGTAAAAAGAGAATATTCAAGAAGACAAATGGTAAACAAAGTTTTAAAACAAAGTAGAATTGATTTGGTATTATGTAACAGACATTTGGGAAGTTTCGTTACAAAAGTATTTTACAAAATGTTTAGTGGAAGTGATCATGATTTTTTAAATGTAATCATTGATTATAGTGGTGTAGAGAGAGGGCCAGGGGTGTGGGTTTTTAATACGGAACTTTTAAAAAATGACATTTATAAAATGGAAGTAGAAAATTATATAATAAATAACATTAATAATGTCCTATATGAAGAAGCAAAAAGTGTGTGGTGGGATAATTTAAAAATAGATATTAAAAAACTATCTATTGAATATTCAAAGAAAATGCAAAGAATAAAGAAAAGTAAAGAAAGATTATTAAACAAGGAATGGGAAGAAGAAATGAAAAAAGTGTCAGAAGGAAGGATGGATGGGAATAGAATAGTGATATTAGAAGAGAAATTGAAAAAAATAGAAGAGGCAAAGTGCATGGGAGCTAAAATAAGAAGTAGAGCGAAAAATACAGTAGAAGGAGAAAGGAGTACACATTTTTTTTATGATTTGGAAAAAACAAGAAAACAAGCAGAAATGATAAAAAGTATTTCAAAAAACGGAAAGGTTGTGAAAGAAAAAGAAGGTATTTTAAATGAAGTGAAGGATTTTTATGCTATTTTATTTAAAAAAGATAAAATAAATGAGGAAGATGAAGAGTTTTTATTGAATCAAATTGAAACAAAAGTAAACGAAGAAGATAAGAAAATGTGTGATAAGGAAATAGAAGAAGAAGAAATAGATGAAGCTATAGATCAGATGAGTAATGGGAAAAGTTCAGGCCTAGATGGTTTACCAGCTGAATTTTATAAGGTTTTTAAGAATGTTTTAACGCCAATTTTGCATGATTTATTTATTGATATTTTTAAACAGAAAAAGTTAAGTGAAAGTATGAAGAAAGGAATAATTAAGATAATATATAAAAATAAAGGGGAAAGAGAAGAGCTTAAAAATTATAGACCATTGAGCATGTTAAATACTGATTACAAGATACTGGCCAAGATTTTAGCAAACAGACTGAAAAAAGTGATTCCAAACATTATAAAAACAAATCAAGCATATGGTGTTTTAAACCGTGATATATCGGATATAGTAACAAGTATTAGAGATTTAATGTGGTATATGAAAGAAAAAGGTAAAGAAGGATATTTGATTAGTATAGATCTGGAAAAGGCATTTGATAGAGTAGAGCACAAATATTTATTTGATATATTGGAACAATTTGGTTTTGGGGGAATTTTTATTGCATGGATGAAATGTTTTTATAATGATATTTTAAGTTGTATAAAAGTAAATGGGTTTTTAACAGATTTTATTCAGATATCAAGGTCAATAAGGCAGGGATGTCCATTATCAGCACTACTATACACTTTAGTTGCTGAGCCATTAGGACTTGCAATAAACAAAGAAAAACAGATACAAGGAATAGTTTTGGAAAATGAGGAAGTACATCAGAAAATATTTCAATATGCAGATGATACCACTTTGTTTTTAAAAGATTTTAAGAGTATTGAGAAGGCAATGTTAATATTGGGAAAATATTGTGGTGGAACAGGGGCTAAAGTCAATAATGATAAGACTGAATATATGAGAATGGGGAAGGTAGATATTTTAGGAAGACAATGGAACTTTAAAGAACAGAAGAATGAACTAAAAATTTTAGGAATAACACTAGGAAGAGATGAAATTAGAACAAGAGATCTGGTTTGGGAGGAGACTATAGGAAAAATGGAAAAAAGACTAAACTTTTGGAAACAAAGACAATTATTTATAAAAGGGAAAGTATTGGTTTTAAACTCTCTTTTTTTATCTAAGATGTGGTATATTTTAAATGTGGTTAGTCTGCCAACATGGGTGTATAAAAGAATAAAAACATGTATTTTAAATTTTATGTGGGATGGTAAACCAGCTAAAATAGCTTATGACACAATTATTGGAGAGGTAGATAAGGGAGGTTTGGGACTGATAGATCCAATGATAAGAAAGCAAAGTTTGAGAATAAAGACTGTAAAAAAGTTTTTAAAAAAGGATGATTTAATTTGGAAAAAAATAATGAGTTTTTATATAAATAAGTGTGGAAAAATGGGGGATGATTTTATATGGATGCATTTTAAGGACAATATGATAGAGGGGATACCGGAATTTTATAAAGAAGTTTTAAAAGCATGGAAAGGTTTCAAAGAAAATGTAAATATTGAGTTTAAAGGGAGAGAACAACTATTGAAGCAACCACTCTTTTTAAATCAACATATTATATTCAACAGAAACACCTTTTTTTATAAGAGTTGGTATTATGCAGGACTAAAACAAGTTAAAGACATTTTATATGAGGTAATACCAGGATTTTTACCTTTACAAGCAATCATAGACACATTAGAAGTAAATGAAGATATAGAAAATAAGCAATTGATAAAGGAGCAATATTTGAAAATAAAAGAAGCCATACCAGTAGAATGGATAAAAAATATTGAAGATAAAGTAAAAGTGTATGAAAATTTGAATGTATTTTTAAAAAGAAAAGATGAAAATATTTATTTTAATGATTGTACTTTAAAAATGTTTTATGGTTGTTTATGTAAGTCTGTTTTTAAAATACCAAAAGCAATTGAGTATTGGGGAAAACTATTTGATAATTTTGATGCATCCAACATATGGAAAAATGTGAGAATTAATTTTAAGAGTCCTATGTTGGAAAATTTTGATTATTTATTAAGACACAATTGTATAAAGACAGACGTGATATTGTGTAAAATAGGGTTGTTACAAGATGAAAAATGTAAAGTATGTATGGAAAAAAAAGAAGGTGTTATGCATTTGTTTGTAAATTGTAAAAAGTTAAATGGTTTTATGAAAATGTTAAAAAAGATAATAGGTGATTTTTTATTTGATAAAAGAATAATTTTAGAAGAATGGGAAACAACTTTTTTATTTGGTTTTAATGGTAAAGCAAAAAATAAGTTTGCTCTTAATTTTATGCTAACAGTTGCAAGATTTGCTATATGGAGAAGAAGGAATCTAATGAAACAAAAGAAAATAGAACTTCCAATAAGTGTGTTTTATAAGCAGATCTTGAGTGACGAATTGAAAGTTTTATATGATTATTTTAAAATGAACGAGAAAATGGAAATATTTGAAGAATGTATATTAAGAAATAATGCATATATTGTTAAAACAAGTTATGGTTTTAAAGTTATATTGCCTGAAAATGTGTAAAGATGTTTTTTGCTTGTATATGTAATGGTTTTTGTCCTTGTTTTTGTATTTGTTCTTGTTCTTGTTTTGTTTTTAAATGAAAAATATTGTT
>NW_027509229.1:1975000-1977500 GCF_051911475.1 Siphateles boraxobius
GAACCAAAGTGATGAGTTTTTTTGTTTGTTTCTATGTTACTTTTATTTTGTATATGAGTCAATTGAGCATAGTTTCAATCAATGCAAGGGGATTGTCAACTATGACTAAATTTGAGAATATTAATCATTTGACAAAGAAAAATGACATAATATGTATACAAGAGACAGGATGGAATGATGAAAAAACAAATGATTTGAAGAAAATATGGGACGGGGAATTTTTTTACAATAATGATCCTAATAGGAAAAAAGGAGTAGCAATTTTAATAAGAAGGGGTACAATACAAAAAGCAACAGTTATATTTACGGATAAGATAGGAAGGACATTGATGGTCAAGGTCGAAGGAAAAGAAGAAGAAATAACAATATGTAATATTCATGCACCAAATGAAGACCTAGAACGTGCTACTTTTTTTAAAGAAATGGATGTTCTAATAGAGAAATATAAATGTTCGATTTTAATTGGTGATTTTAATACTGTTTTAGAACGAATAGATGTGGAGGATTACATGGTGTATAGAGCAGATGTTGGGAGAAAAGAATTAAAGAAAGTTATAGGAAAACACAGATTTATAGATTTATGGAGGGAAAGAAACAGAGTAAAAAGAGAATATTCAAGAAGACAAATGGTAAACAAAGTTTTAAAACAAAGTAGAATTGATTTGGTATTATGTAACAGACATTTGGGAAGTTTCGTTACAAAAGTATTTTACAAAATGTTTAGTGGAAGTGATCATGATTTTTTAAATGTAATCATTGATTATAGTGGTGTAGAGAGAGGGCCAGGGGTGTGGGTTTTTAATACGGAACTTTTAAAAAATGACATTTATAAAATGGAAGTAGAAAATTATATAATAAATAACATTAATAATGTCCTATATGAAGAAGCAAAAAGTGTGTGGTGGGATAATTTAAAAATAGATATTAAAAAACTATCTATTGAATATTCAAAGAAAATGCAAAGAATAAAGAAAAGTAAAGAAAGATTATTAAACAAGGAATGGGAAGAAGAAATGAAAAAAGTGTCAGAAGGAAGGATGGATGGGAATAGAATAGTGATATTAGAAGAGAAATTGAAAAAAATAGAAGAGGCAAAGTGCATGGGAGCTAAAATAAGAAGTAGAGCGAAAAATACAGTAGAAGGAGAAAGGAGTACACATTTTTTTTATGATTTGGAAAAAACAAGAAAACAAGCAGAAATGATAAAAAGTATTTCAAAAAACGGAAAGGTTGTGAAAGAAAAAGAAGGTATTTTAAATGAAGTGAAGGATTTTTATGCTATTTTATTTAAAAAAGATAAAATAAATGAGGAAGATGAAGAGTTTTTATTGAATCAAATTGAAACAAAAGTAAACGAAGAAGATAAGAAAATGTGTGATAAGGAAATAGAAGAAGAAGAAATAGATGAAGCTATAGATCAGATGAGTAATGGGAAAAGTTCAGGCCTAGATGGTTTACCAGCTGAATTTTATAAGGTTTTTAAGAATGTTTTAACGCCAATTTTGCATGATTTATTTATTGATATTTTTAAACAGAAAAAGTTAAGTGAAAGTATGAAGAAAGGAATAATTAAGATAATATATAAAAATAAAGGGGAAAGAGAAGAGCTTAAAAATTATAGACCATTGAGCATGTTAAATACTGATTACAAGATACTGGCCAAGATTTTAGCAAACAGACTGAAAAAAGTGATTCCAAACATTATAAAAACAAATCAAGCATATGGTGTTTTAAACCGTGATATATCGGATATAGTAACAAGTATTAGAGATTTAATGTGGTATATGAAAGAAAAAGGTAAAGAAGGATATTTGATTAGTATAGATCTGGAAAAGGCATTTGATAGAGTAGAGCACAAATATTTATTTGATATATTGGAACAATTTGGTTTTGGGGGAATTTTTATTGCATGGATGAAATGTTTTTATAATGATATTTTAAGTTGTATAAAAGTAAATGGGTTTTTAACAGATTTTATTCAGATATCAAGGTCAATAAGGCAGGGATGTCCATTATCAGCACTACTATACACTTTAGTTGCTGAGCCATTAGGACTTGCAATAAACAAAGAAAAACAGATACAAGGAATAGTTTTGGAAAATGAGGAAGTACATCAGAAAATATTTCAATATGCAGATGATACCACTTTGTTTTTAAAAGATTTTAAGAGTATTGAGAAGGCAATGTTAATATTGGGAAAATATTGTGGTGGAACAGGGGCTAAAGTCAATAATGATAAGACTGAATATATGAGAATGGGGAAGGTAGATATTTTAGGAAGACAATGGAACTTTAAAGAACAGAAGAATGAACTAAAAATTTTAGGAATAACACTAGGAAGAGATGAAATTAGAACAAGAGATCTGGTTTGGGAGGAGACTATAGGAAAAATGGAAAAAAGACTAAACTTTTGGAAACAAAGACAATTATTTATAAAAGGGAAAGTATTGGTTTTAAACTCTCTTTTTTTATCTAAGATGTGGTATATTTTAAATGTGGT
>NW_027509229.1:1982500-1987500 GCF_051911475.1 Siphateles boraxobius
AATGAAAGAAGAAACAATATTCTGACAGAGGAACAAGGTAAGAAGACAACTGATGATGTGGAAATGCAAGGGACGGACGGAGCTGTGGGATGTGAAGAAAGAAACAAAATGGAATGGCGAGATAGAGCTGAAAGTTCCAGTGAAGAGGATGATCGAGAGGAAGGGATGGAACAATCGGGAGAGAGCGAAGGCGAGGAGGAGGAGGAGGAGGAGGAGGTGGAAGAGAGGAAAAGAGAAAACATTGAAGGGGAAAGAAGCGAAGAAGAGGAAAAGAAAGGGACAGTACCACAATTCAGAGAAAGTAAGGCCGGAAAAAAGAGAGATGAAGAAAAAGAAGGACTGAAAGCAAAGATCAAAAGACTGAGTGCAAAGAGAAAGTCTGAGACGGATGGAGAACAGACTGAACAGACAAAAGAACCACGATCGGGTATGTGATATTTGTTTAAATGTTTTATCTCATTATATATGTTTTCTGGTTTGCTCTCATGGTCACTGTAACATCAATAAATGTAAACGGGTTAAGAGATAAAATGAAGATGAAAGAATTACTATTTACATTTAGGAGCGATATTATTTGTATACAAGAAACAAATTGGGAAGAGGATAAGGTAAGGGAGATGAGAGAAGAGTGGAGGGGGGACATATATTACAATAACGGAGCTAGGAATGCAAGAGGTGTGGCAATATTAATTAAAAAGGATAGGCTAGAAAATATAAAAGAAGTATACAAAGATAAGAGGGGAAGGATTTTGATTGTCGAATTTAGGTATAGAGATATAGACTTTAGATTAATAAATATATATGTTCCAAATATAGAATTAGACAGGAGGGAAATTATAGAAGAGTTAAAAGGGTTAGTTGTTGGAAAATGTATTATAGTGGGTGACTTCAATATAAAATGCAGTAGATTAGATGTTGGTAAGGGAGTAAAATTTAGATGGGAGAAGTCGAGGGGAATGTTGATGGAGGTAATAAGGGACAAGGGATTAATAGATGTGTGGAGATATGAAAATCCAGAAAAAAGAGAATTCACTAGGAAACAATTAAGGGAAGGGATATTGAAACAGAGTAGAATAGATTTAGTGTTAGCAAAGGAAGAAATAATTAGGTATATAGACGGGATAAGGCATCAAGAAAATAGTTTAAGTGATCACGATGGTGTCAGGTTCAAAATCAAGATAGGGAATGATGAGGTAGGAGGAGGGATGTGGATATTGAATGCGGGATATATAGAGGAGGGAGAATATGAAATGCAGATGAAGGATTTATTAAATAGGGAAAACGAGAAGATAGATGAGTATAAAAGGAATGGCGAAGCAGATGATAGAATAGGAGAGAGATGGGAGCTAATGAAGGACCAAATCAAATCAATAAGCATAAAATATAGCATGAAAAGAAGGAGGAAAAAGATAAAGGAAGAAAGGGTGTTGAAAGAAAAATTAAGAGAAGAGTTAGATAAAGCAGAAGATGAAGAAGGATATAGTATGGAAAAATATATAGAGATTAAAACGGCACTAGAGAAATATGAGAGAGAGAAATGTAGAGGAGCGATTTTAAGGAGCAAAGCAAAATATGCATTAGAAGGTGAAAAATGTACAGGGTATTTTTTGGGTCTTGAGAAAAGGAGACAAAGTAAAACATACATTAACGAAATAAATACAAAAGAGGGTAAGGCAACAAAAGATTATGTAGAGATTTTGGAGAGAGTGCAGGGATTTTATGAAGAGTTATATAAAAGAGGTGGAGTAGATGAGAAAAGTGTAGATGACGTGCTAGAAAGCGTAGAGAATGTTCTAAGTAAGGAAGATGGAGACTGGTGTGATAGGGGAATAGAAGAGGCAGAAGTGTTAGAGGCAATAGGGGGGTTAAGGAGCGGAAAAAGTCCGGGAAGTGATGGGATAGGTATAGAGTGGTATAAAGTATATAAGGAAGAGGTAGCACCAATATTAGTAGAAGTATTCAGAGGGATAGAAAGAACAGGGATAGTGCAAAATAGGATGGTAGAGGGAGTGATAGCCTTAGTTTATAAGAAAGGGAATAGGTTAGATATAGGGAATTACAGACCAATCAGTTTGCTAAATGTTGACTACAAGATATTAACTAAGGTTTTGGCTAACAGAGTGAAAAGAGTGATTGGAGATATAGTGCAACCAACACAGAGTTATAGCATACCAGGCAGGGATATAGCGGACACGATAGCGACAGTAAGAGATGTGATAGAGTATTTGAAACGAGATAGGAAAGGAGGAATAGTAATAGGGATAGATTGGAACAAAGCATTTGATAGGGTAGAACATGAATACCTATTCAGAGTATTAGAAAAGTTTGGATTTGGGGTAAAAATGGTGGGATGGGTGAGGAAACTATATGAGAGGGCAAAGAGCTGTGTAAAGATAAATGGAGTGTTAACAGATAAGTTTGAGGTGGGGAGGTCCGTGAGACAGGGATGTCCCCTGTCTGCATTACTGTATGCCATCTCAGTAGAGCCTCTAGCCACATTAATTAAGAGAGATGAAAGGATAGTTGGTATTGATTTGCCGTATGGAGGAAAATGTATTATAAATCAATATGCGGATGACACCACAATCACAGTGAGGGAAGGAAATAGTTTAAAAAGAGTTCTAGAGATAGTAGAGAAGTATGGGAAGGCATCAGGGGCAAAAATAAATAGGGAGAAATCAGAGTTAATGTACATAGGAGAGGTTGGGAGAGTAGAGGTAGGGGTAAAAGTAGAGGAAAAATATATGAAAGTATTAGGAGTATATTTAGGGGTAGAAAGCAAAGAGGCAAGAGATGTAACTTGGACCGGGGTGATTAACAAAATAAGAACAGTATGCGCAGCATGGAAAGGGAGGAAATTAAAATTAAATGGGAAAGTAATTGTAGTAAATGGTCTGTTGTTATCAGTATGTGTATATGTAATGAGTGTAATTGAAATGCCAGGGTGGGTGATGAATGAGTTGAATAAAATTGTGTGTGATTTTATATGGGAGGGAAAAGGGGTGAAAATAGCACAGAAAACATTGGTGGGAAAGAGATGGGAAGGAGGATTAAACTTGATGGACCTAGAAATAAAAAGAAATGCAATGAGAATAAAAACGGTGATAAAATATATGACAGGTAGATGGGATTACGGGTGGAAGGAATTCTTAAGAAAATATATTGATGATGTAGGAGGAATAGGAGAAAATGGTTGGTACATGGGCTTTAAGCAATCTATGACAGGAGGAATACCGGAAATATATCGGGAGGTATTAGAGGCATGGAGGCAGTTTCTACCTAAGATAGAGTATGAGTGTGAAGATATACATATGATTAAAAATCTACCCCTGTTTCTAAATGAAAAGTTTAAACATAAAAATAAAACGTTATATGAACCTAGATTTATAGAGGGAGGCATAAAACAGGTAAAAGACATTATATATGAAGTCATTCCAGGATTCCTCAGAAGCAACTGTATTTATGACTCTGTGTGTGATTTGGAGGGAATGGAGAACAGAGAGAAAGTGAACAAAATATATGAAAAGATTAAATCAAGTATACCCACACAATGGACAAATATGATTGAAAATGAATGTATATCCAAAAGAGAACAATGTATACCAGAGATGTATATAGATGATGATGAAAAGAAATATCAAATCAAAACCTTGAGTGTTAAAAATGTATATAGGAGGCTAATTGTTGATGTTAGAAAAGAGCCAGCAGCAGAGAAAGTGTGGAAGAGGGTATTTGATAATTTGGAAGTGGAAAAAATATGGTCGAATCTAAATTTAAAATATAACAGTATAGAGTGTGAAAATAATGATTTTTTGATAAGACATAACAGAATCTACACAAATGTGGTGTTAAATAAAATTAACAATGAGGTAAATGTGATGTGTGACGTGTGTAATAATGGCCATGAGAGTTTTTTACATTATTTTTTGAGATGTGAGGCGTTGGTTGATTTTTTTGACTACCTGAGAAAATTGTTATTAGAAAACTGGGGTGTGGAAGTCGAATCAGAAGAGGAATGGGATAAAATGTTTTTGTTTGGGATCTTAGAGAAAAAGAAAAAGAAAATGGACAATTGCCTAATCAATTTTGTTTTAAGTCATGCCAGACTGGCAGTAGTTCTGAGAAGAAACTACGCACATTTTGAGGGGAGGAAGGTTAAAATTAAAGATTTATTTAAATCAATAACAAAAAGAGATGTTGAGTTGCTTTGTAAATATGGTGAGAAAGAGGTGAAAGAGTTTTTTGTAAATACAAGCAAGCTAATATATCAAGAGCCAGGGGAAGACATATGTTTCAACTGGTAAAAATGAAAAGTATTTGGTTGAGATTTGTTGTGATCGGGCGTGGCCAAGGTGGTAGGTGTGTAAATAGCAACATAATAGTGTGATTTTTTATTTTTTCCTTTCCATTTTTTTTTGTTCATGGGATATATAAAAGAAATGAAATGTGTGTATGTAAATCTGATGGAATAATGTAATTGAAAATATGTGAATTGTAAGAAAAATAAAAAAGATAAAAAAAAAAAAAAAAGGCCACGCCCGATCTCGTCTGATCTCTGAAGCTAAGCAGGGTCGGGCCTGGTTAGTACTTGGATGGGAGACCGCCTGGGAATACCAGGTGCTGTAAGCTTTTTTGATTTAAACAAAAAAAGAGTCCCTGAGCTTCTTCAGAAAGCCTTTAAAAGTCTCTGAGATTCTTCAGAGAGCATGAAAGAGTTTGAGTTTTTTCAAAAGTTCTTCTTAGTTTTCTTCATTAATGGTCTAACCTTTTAAATAGCCCAATTTTGGCAGCAGTTTTCGCTTACGGCCATACCACCTTGGTCACGCCCGATCTCGTCTGATCTCGGAAGCTAAGCAGGGTCGGGCCTGGTTAGTACTTGGATGGGAGACCGCCTGGGAATACCAGGTGCTGTAAGCTTTTTTGATTTAAAAAAAAAAAAGAGTCCCTGAGCTTCTTCAGAAAGCCTTTAAAAGTCTCTGAGATTCTTCAGAGAGCATGAA
>NW_027509229.1:2007500-2032500 GCF_051911475.1 Siphateles boraxobius
ATAAAACCGAACACTGAAGGACCGAGAAAAAGAGTGACTTTAAAAGGTGAGCAACAAAGTATAGATGAAAAGGAACTGGTAAAGGACTCGGAGGAGAATGAATGAAAAGATGGATTTTAGCAATGTCTTTTTAAGAACTTTTTTTTGTGTCATGATTTTAAGAATGGTTACTTTTAATGCTAGAGGTTTAATGGACATGAGGAAATTTGAAAAAGTGAAGGAAATGTGTAAAAGAGAAGATGTGATAATGTTACAAGAGACTAACTGGAAAGACTTGCATATAAGTGAAATAAGAAAAAAATGGAATGGAGAGATTTTATACAACAACGGGGATGATAGATTTGGAAGAGGAGTTGCAGTACTAATAAGAGAAAATAGAGATATAAAATGTAAAGTAGTATATAAAGATAAAGTGGGGAAATGTATAGGTTTTGAAATGGAATATGAAGAGAACAAAATTCTTGTGGTAAATGTGCATGCACCACCGGAAGAGATTAAGAAGAGGGAATATTTTAATGGTTTAAGGGAACTTTTAAGGAAATATAAGGATATTGTTATTATGGGGGATTTTAATGTTGTTTTTAGTAAACTGGACATGGCTGAAGGAATGGTTTTTAAGACAGATACAGGAAGAAAAGAGTTAAAAGGGCTGATGGAAGAAAATGAATTGATTGATGTATGGAGGGAAAGAAATGAAAAGAGAAAAGAATTTTCAAGAAGACAAATTGTGGGGAATTTTATTTGTAAAACGAGAATTGATTTTATTTTATGTACACGGAATATGGAAAGCTATTTAGAAAAAATAAGATATGAAGAAACTAGTTTAAGTGATCACAAGCCTATTTTTATGCAAATTGATTGGGATACAGTGAAAAGAGGGCCGGGAGTATGGGTTTTAAACACAGGGATTTTAAAGAACGAAGACTATGTTTTAAGTGTACAGGAAATTATAACAAAGGAAAAAGAAAACGGAATGTATAGAGAAGACAAAAGGATTTGGTGGGAAAATGTGAAGTATTTAATCAAAGATTTTAGCATAAAATATTGTGGGATAATTCAGAGATGTAAAAAGGGTAAAGAAAGAGACATACGAGAACAACTAGAAAAGGAATTGAACATGAATGAAAAAGATATACAAAAAATAAAAGAAATAGAGGGAAAACTGAAAGAAATAGAAGAGAAGAAATATAATGGGGCACGATTAAGAAGTAAAGCAAAGTATACAGTGGAAGGAGAGAAATGTACTAAGTTTTTTTTGATTTGGAAAGAAGGGGAATTTCACAAACAATTAAAATAATACAAAGGGAAGATGGAGAGATAGTGGAAATAAATGAAGAGATACTAAAAGCAATAAAAGCATACTATGGAAAGCTATTCAAAGCAGAAGGAGTAAAGGAGGAAGAAAAACTAGAATTATTGAAACAAATAAAGACCAAAGTAGGAGAGGATGACAAAAAAGAGTGTGACCTAGAGATAAGAGAAGAAGAGATAAAAAGAGCAATAAGTGAACTGAATAAAAGGAAAAGCCCAGGTATTGACGGTTTAGGGAATGAATTTTATATAACTTTTAAGGATTTTTTAACGGATATTTTAAAAGAAGTATATGAAGAGACTTTTAAGAAAGATGAAATGAATCAGAGAATGGGGATGGGATTAATTAAGTTGATATATAAAAGAAAAGGAGAAAAAGCAGATTTAAAAAATTATAGACCCATCACAATGTTGAACACAGATTTGAAAATTTTAACAAAAGTTTTAGCCAACAGATTGAAAGAGGTAATGCCAACCATAATCAAAACAAATCAAGTATATGGAGTGAAAGGGAAGGATAATACAGACACAACAATAAGTATAATAGATAGAATAAGGTATATGAAAGAAAAAAATAAGGATGGATATGTTATTAGTTTGGATTTTGAAAAGGCCTTCGACAGAGTAGAACATGACTATTTATTTGAGATTTTAAGTGGGTATGGGTTTGGGGAAAGTTTTATCAAATGGATTAAAATTTTATATAAAGGAGCAATAACAAGAGTAAAATGTAATGGGTTTTTAACAGAATGTTTTAAATTAACTAGGTCAATAAGACAAGGATGTCCACTATCAGCACTTTTATATTCACTAGTTGCAGAACCTTTGGGATTAGCTGTTAAAAGAGATAAAGAAGTAAAAGGGATAGACATTGAAGAGAGTGGGGAAAATGAAAACATGTTTCAATACGCAGACGATACAACAATAATGGTTAAGGATATAAACAGTGTTAAAAAAGCAATGGAAGTGGTACAGACGTTTTGTAGGGGATCAGGGAGCAAGATAAATGAAGAGAAAACAGTATATATGAGATTTGGAGGGGCGAGTGTTTTAGCAAATGATTTTAAGTTTAAAGAATCAAAGGAAATAAAGATCCTAGGTGTTTTAATAGGGAAAGACGAAAAATATGTTGAAGTAGTAATGTGGGAAGAAATACTAGGAGGAATTGAAAGAAGGTTACATTTTTGGAAATTGAGGACTTTAAGTTTAAAGGGGAAGGTTTTGATTGTAAATGTTTTAATGGTAGCAAAGTTGTGGTATGTTTTATATGTGACTTCTATGCCGATGTGGGTGGAAAAAAGGCTGAAGAAATGTTTTCTGGATTTTATATGGGATGGAAAACCTCCAAGAATTGCATACAAAACTATAATAGGAGAAGTTGGAAAGGGAGGGATGGGATTGATAGATGTGGAACAAAGAAAAAATAGCTTAAGAGTTAAAGTAATAAAAAAGTATCTGGATGAGAAAATTAAAACAACGTGGAAAAAGACGATGGAATATTTTTTAAATAAATGTGGGAATTTTAATTTGGGAGATAATATTTTATGGATGAAAACTAAGAATTGGATGGTGAAAGGAATGCCAGATTTTTACAGAGAATTGATGAGTGCTTGGGGGAAATTTTTAACTATTGTTAATTTTAATCCTCAAGGTAGAGAGAGCATTTTAAACCAGCCTTTATTCTTAAACAGCGGCATTTTAAATCAGGGGAATGTGATTTTTTTAAAGAAATGGTGGGATGTTGGGATCACAAGAGTTAGAGATATTTTATATGAATTTAAAGAGGGATTTTTACCATTACAGTATATAATAGATACAATGGAAGTGGCAAAAGAGGATTTTAATGAACAAGAACTACAAAATAAGTATGAAATAATGAAAGAAGCAATACCCAAAGAGTGGATAAAAAGAATAGAAGATATGGAAGAAGAGAAACAAGGGAAAAAAGTGAATGTAAAGTTGGGAGAAAAACGATATGCTTTTAATGAATGTACTGTGAAAATGTTTTACTGTTTTTTTAGAGAGGGGGTTTTCAGAAAACCAAAAGTCAATGAGTACTGGGTACAGAAATACAAAGATCTAAAAGAAGAGGATATATGGAATAACATGAAAGGTACAATGATAGATGCAAAATTGGAGAGTTTTGAATATTTAATCAGACACAGAGCAATTTTTACTGACATTATTTAAAAAAAAATCCACATGGAACTAAGTGAAACATGTAAAGTGTGTAATGTGGAAGATGAAAGTTTTTTACACTTGTTTTTAAATTGTAGAGAATTGGAAGATTTTAACAAAAAGGGTAAAAGACTGATTGAAATGTTGAGAGGGGAATCCAATGAGAGGACTGTAGAATGGAATAGAGTGGTGATGTTTGGGATGGAAGAAAAGGGTAAAAACAAAAGTTTTATTAATCTGTGTGTGATGCTAATGAAAAGTGCAATATGGGAGAGAAGAATTGTAGCAAAAAAGGAAAAAATCGTGTTGGATGTTTGGATTGCTTTTAAAAGGAAAACTGAATTGTATATTGAAGGATTGTATGAGTATTTTAAATGTGAAAATAAGTTGGATGTTTTTTATGGTGTTTTTACCCCAAAAGTTTGTGGTGTTTTAAAGGATCTAATGTGGAAGTTGCCTGGAAGTGAAGAAGTTTTTTAAATTATGTAAATGATTTGTGATGTAGAATGGTTGTGGAAGAAAATCTGTATCTTTTAATTTCTATTTGATTTTATTGTATTTTATTGATTGAAATTTTCCAAAAAAAAAAAAAAAAAAAAAGTCACGCCCGATCTCGTCTGATCTCGGAAGCTAAGCAGGGTCGGGCCTGGTTAGTACTTGGATGGGAGACCGCCTGGGAATACCAGGTGCTGTAAGCTTTTTTGATTTAAAAAAAAATAAATAAAAAAAAAAGAGTCCCTGAGCTTCTTCAGAAAGCCTTTAAAAGTCTCTGAGATTCTTCAGAGAGCATGAAAGAGTTTGAGTTTTTTCAAAAGTTCTTCTTAGTTTTCTTCATTAATGGTCTAACCTTTTAAATAGCCCAATTTTGGCAGCAGTTTTTGCTTACGGCCATACCACCTTGGTCACGCCCGATCTCGTCTGATCTCGGAAGCTAAGCAGGGTCGGGCCTGGTTAGTACTTGGATGGGAGACCGCCTGGGAATACCAGGTGCTGTAAGCTTTTTTGATTTAAACAAAAAAAGAGTCCCTGAGCTTCTTCAGAAAGCCTTTAAAAGTCTCTGAGATTCTTCAGAGAGCATGAAAGAGTTTGAGTTTTTTCAAAAGTTCTTCTTAGTTTTCTTCATTAATGGTCTAACCTTTTAAATAGCCCAATTTTGGCAGCAGTTTTCGCTTACGGCCATACCACCTTGGTCACGCCCGATCTCGTCTGATCTCGGAAGCTAAGCAGGGTCGGGCCTGGTTAGTACTTGGATGGGAGACCGCCTGGGAATACCAGGTGCTGTAAGCTTTTTTGATTTAAAAAAAAAAAGAGTCCCTGAGCTTCTTCAGAAAGCCTTTAAAAGTCTCTGAGATTCTTCAGAGAGCATGAAAGAGTTTGAGTTTTTTCAAAAGTTCTTCTTAGTTTTCTTCATTAATGGTCTAACCTTTTAAATAGCCCAATTTTGGCAGCAGTTTTTGCTTACGGCCATACCACCTTGGTCACGCCCGATCTCGTCTGATCTCGGAAGCTAAGCAGGGTCGGGCCTGGTTAGTACTTGGATGGGAGACCGCCTGGGAATACCAGGTGCTGTAAGCTTTTTTGATTTAAACAAAAAAAGAGTCCCTGAGCTTCTTCAGAAAGCCTTTAAAAGTCTCTGAGATTCTTCAGAGAGCATGAAAGAGTTTGAGTTTTTTCAAAAGTTCTTCTTAGTTTTCTTCATTAATGGTCTAACCTTTTAAATAGCCCAATTTTGGCAGCAGTTTTCGCTTACGGCCATACCACCTTGGTCACGCCCAATCTCGTCTGATCTCGGAAGCTAAGCAGGGTCGGGCCTGGTTAGTACTTGGATGGGAGACCGTCTGGGAATACCAGGTGCTGTAAGCTTTTTTGATTTAAACAAAAAAAGAGTCCCTGAGCTTCTTCAGAAAGCCTTTAAAAGTCTCTGAGATTCTTCAGAGAGCATGAAAGAGTTTGAGTTTTTTCAAAAGTTCTTCTTAGTTTTCTTCATTAATGGTCTAACCTTTTAAATAGCCCAATTTTGGCAGCAGTTTTCGCTTACGGCCATACCACCTTGGTCACGCCCGATCTTGTCTGATCTCGGAAGCTAAGCAGGGTCGGGCCTGGTTAGTACTTGGATGGGAGACCGCCTGGGAATACCAGGTGCTGTAAGCTTTTTTGATTTAAACAAAAAAAGAGTCCCTGAGCTTCTTCAGAAAGCCTTTAAAAGTCTCTGAGATTCTTCAGAGAGCATGAAAGAGTTTGAGTTTTTTCAAAAGTTCTTCTTAGTTTTCTTCATTAATGGTCTAACCTTTTAAATAGCCCAATTTTGGCAGCAGTTTTTGCTTACGGCCATACCACCTTGGTCACGCCCGATCTCGTCTGATCTCGGAAGCTAAGCAGGGTCGGGCCTGGTTAGTACTTGGATGGGAGACCGCCTGGGAATACCAGGTGCTGTAAGCTTTTTTGATTTAAACAAAAAAAGAGTCCCTGAGCTTCTTCAGAAAGCCTTTAAAAGTCTCTGAGATTCTTCAGAGAGCATGAAAGAGTTTGAGTTTTTTCAAAAGCTCTTCTTAGTTTTCTTCATTAATGGTCTAACCTTTTAAATAGCCCAATTTTGGCAGCAGTTTTCGCTTACGGCCATACCACCTTGGTCACGCCCAATCTCGTCTGATCTCGGAAGCTAAGCAGGGTTGGGCCTGGTTAGTACTTGGATGGGAGACCGTCTGGGAATACCAGGTGCTGTAAGCTTTTTTGATTTAAACAAAAAAAGAGTCCCTGAGCTTCTTCAGAAAGCCTTTAAAAGTCTCTGAGATTCTTCAGAGAGCATGAAAGAGTTTGAGTTTTTTCAAAAGTTCTTCTTAGTTTTCTTCATTAACCTGTTAACCGTTTCCAGAGCGTCGGCGCACTGAAGCGTTTTTTTTTTATTTAGTTCAAATTTACTATCAGATTTAATGTTATACCTTGACAAACTATACATCATTAAAAAGATATAATACTCAAGATTCAGTATTTGACCACTATTGTATTCTGAGAAACTTATAGTGACAGTTATGTCTTAATTTGTGTCAGGAGTTATGAAATGGAAAAATGAGTCGATACCTTTAATATGAATTATGAGCGTCAGCTGGTCCATTCATAAAAAAACACTCCAAGCTGTCGTCATGACAGCGATTCGCAAAACATCGTCCCTCAGGGCTTTAGCTCAAAAATGTGCAGACTTGGAGAAATATTGATATATTCTCATAGATTCACATCATATTTCTATAGACAGGAATAATATTTGTTGAATTTATACCCAAATGCGTCGATGTAATCATTATGATCGCTTCTTACTGAGATGTGCTGTGTTTTCAATTCATACCAATAGCCTGAGGGCGCTATATGCACAATAACAGTCCATTTATGGACCACGAAGAAGACCCATAGTCATGTGACATTCCAGGACGTCACTGATACAGAAAGTAGCTGACAGAGATCGCTGTAACATGCAGATAAAGATGTTTTGAAGACAATAAACATGATTGCAATGATATTTGAGTTACCTGTGTTCTTCAAGCCATGCCAGGTATTTCATAATAATAGATTATATTTATAATGCAATGCTAATCGATATAGATTTCATCATCGTGCAGAACACTATAAATAATAAATTTTCTGTCGGATTTTTTTTTATCTGAAGCCAAATTAGATCACAGAAGATTATTTAAAACACTCGACTTGCGTTATAAAGTAAGTTTGGAGCACAAACATGGTTTCAATCTCATAAATGGTCGTGTATTGATGGTGTGCTAAGCTAACATGCTAGCTAGCCCAGGTGCACCTGCCACCAGCAGTTATTGTTTTATGATTTTTTCTAAATAGGAATGCTTACTGAAATGTTTCAGTGCATTTGATACCAGTTTCAAATATTTAGTGAGAACTTTGATAAAAGAAATTAGGGTTTGAAACCCTATGAATAGCCTGTGAATAGCCAGTCGTTAGTAGCTATAATGCAGACAAAAGAAATGCATATTTAGAGCCATAACCAGTCTGGAGAGGTGTAAATGTGTGCAGGGGAGACTCACACTGAATGGGGCTCGTTTGCACCACAAAATAATAGAGACAATAGACTGATTAGATGACTCAGAAGATAACTAAACATCAGTTTGCATTTTAGAGTCTAATCAAAATAAAGTAATTTGACATGATCTTGAAAAACATTTAACTAAATACAGAGTTTTAGACTTATCATTTTCAGATTTTAAATATAAAATGGTCACACATATGGCTTTAGCTGCAGTGCATTTCTAGATTGCTCCAGGGCCAACTTCAATTTTATTTTTATGAAGATGTTTCATGAAAGTAAATTTCTAATAACTTTACAAAACTTTGAAGCTATTTAAACATTTTTTTTTTCATTATGACAATAATTATTTCTACATTTACAATAAACTACTAGGTGTCAGCTTTCAAATGAGATCATACTTGTGCTTTTAGTGCAAAGGGTTCATAAACTGTATCTGTTTAAGTTTGGGTATGCCATTTCTGGGGATTTTTCAAAAGTGGCCTTGAAGGTTAACAGGTTAATGGTCTAACCTTTTAAATAGCCCAATTTTGGCAGCAGTTTTCGCTTACGGCCATACCACCTTGGTCACGCCCGATCTCGTCTGATCTCGGAAGCTAAGCAGGGTCGGGCCTGGTTAGTACTTGGATGGGAGACCGCCTGGGAATACCAGGTGCTGTAAGCATTTTTGATTTAAACAAAAAAAGAGTCCCTGAGCTTCTTCAGAAAGCCTTTAAAAGTCTCTGAGATTCTTCAGAGAGCATGAAAGAGTTTGAGTTTTTTCAAAAGTTCTTCTTAGTTTTCTTCATTAATGGTCTAACCTTTTAAATAGCCCAATTTTGGCAGCAGTTTTCGCTTACGGCCATACCACCTTGGTCACGCCCAATCTCGTCTGATCTCGGAAGCTAAGCAGGGTTGGGCCTGGTTAGTACTTGGATGGGAGACCGTCTGGGAATACCAGGTGCTGTAAGCTTTTTTGATTTAAACAAAAAAAGAGTCCCTGAGCTTCTTCAGAAAGCCTTTAAAAGTCTCTGAGATTCTTCAGAGAGCATGAAAGAGTTTGAGTTTTTTCAAAAGTTCTTCTTAGTTTTCTTCATTAATGGTCTAACCTTTTAAATAGCCCAATTTTGGCAGCAGTTTTCGCTTACGGCCATACCACCTTGGTCACGCCCAATCTCGTCTGATCTCGGAAGCTAAGCAGGGTTGGGCCTGGTTAGTACTTGGATGGGAGACCGTCTGGGAATACCAGGTGCTGTAAGCTTTTTTGATTTAAACAAAAAAAGAGTCCCTGAGCTTCTTCAGAAAGCCTTTAAAAGTCTCTGAGATTCTTCAGAGAGCATGAAAGAGTTTGAGTTTTTTCAAAAGTTCTTCTTAGTTTTCTTCATTAATGGTCTAACCTTTTAAATAGCCCAATTTTGGCAGCAGTTTTCGCTTACGGCCATACCACCTTGGTCACGCCCGATCTCGTCTGATCTCGGAAGCTAAGCAGGGTCGGGCCTGGTTAGTACTTGGATGGGAGACCGCCTGGGAATACCAGGTGCTGTAAGCTTTTTTGATTTAAACAAAAAAAGAGTCCCTGAGCTTCTTCAGAAAGCCTTTAAAAGTCTCTGAGATTCTTCAGAGAGCATGAAAGAGTTTGAGTTTTTTCAAAAGTTCTTCTTAGTTTTCTTCATTAATGGTCTAACCTTTTAAATAGCCCAATTTTGGCAGCAGTTTTCGCTTACGGCCATACCACCTTGGTCACGCCCGAACTCGTCTGATCTCGGAAGCTAAGCAGGGTCGGGCCTGGTTAGTACTTGGATGGGAGACCGCCTGGGAATACCAGGTGCTGTAAGCTTTTTTGATTTAAAAAAATAAATAAATAAATAAAAAAAGAGTCCCTGTGCTTCTTCAGAAAGCCTTTAAAAGTCTCTGAGATTCTTCAGAGAGCATGAAAGAGTTTGAGTTTTTTCAAAAGTTCTTCTTAGTTTTCTTCATTAATGGTCTAACCTTTTAAATAGCCCAATTTTGGCAGCAGTTTTCGCTTACGGCCATACCACCTTGGTCACGCCCGATCTCGTCTGATCTCGGAAGCTAAGCAGGGTCGGGCCTGGTTAGTACTTGGATGGGAGACCGCCTGGGAATACCAGGTGCTGTAAGCTTTTTTGATTTAAAAAAAATAAGAGTCCCTGAGCTTCTTCAGAAAGCCTTTAAAAGTCTCTGAGATTCTTCAGAGAGCATGAAAGAGTTTGAGTTTTTTCAAAAGTTCTTCTTCGTTTTCTTCATTAATGGGCTAACCTTTTAAATAGCCCAATTTTGGCAGCAGTTTTCGCTTACGGCCATACCACCTTGGTCACGCCCGATCTCGTCTGATCTCGGAAGCTAAGCAGGGTCGGGCCTGGTTAGTACTTGGATGGGAGACCGCCTGGGAATACCAGGTGCTGTAAGCTTTTTTGATTTAAAAAAACAATAAATAAATAAAAAAAGAGTCCCTGTGCTTCTTCAGAAAGCCTTTAAAAGTCTCTGAGATTCTTCAGAGAGCATGAAAGAGTTTGAGTTTTTTCAAAAGTTCTTCTTAGTTTTCTTCATTAATGGTCTAACCTTTTAAATAGCCCAATTTTGGCAGCAGTTTTCGCTTACGGCCATACCACCTTGGTCACGCCCGATCTCGTCTGATCTCGGAAGCTAAGCAGGGTCGGGCCTGGTTAGTACTTGGATGGGAGACCGCCTGGGAATACCAGGTGTTGTAAGCTTTTTTGATTTAAACAAAAAAAGAGTCCCTGAGCTTCTTCAGAAAGCCTTTAAAAGTCTCTGAGATTCTTCAGAGAGCATGAAAGAGTTTGAGTTTTTTCAAAAGTTCTTCTTAGTTTTCTTCATTAATGGTCTAACCTTTTAAATAGCCCAATTTTGGCAGCAGTTTTCGCTTACGGCCATACCACCTTGGTCACGCCCGATCTCGTCTGATCTCGGAAGCTAAGCAGGGTCGGGCCTGGTTAGTACTTGGATGGGAGACCGCCTGGGAATACCAGGTGCTGTAAGCTTTTTTGATTTAAAAAAAATAAGAGTCCCTGAGCTTCTTCAGAAAGCCTTTAAAAGTCTCTGAGATTCTTCAGAGAGCATGAAAGAGTTTGAGTTTTTTCAAAAGTTCTTCTTCGTTTTCTTCATTAATGGGCTAACCTTTTAAATAGCCCAATTTTGGCAGCAGTTTTCGCTTACGGCCATACCACCTTGGTCACGCCCGATCTCGTCTGATCTCGGAAGCTAAGCAGGGTCGGGCCTGGTTAGTACTTGGATGGGAGACCGCCTGGGAATACCAGGTGCTGTAAGCTTTTTTGATTTAAACAAAAAAAGAGTCCCTGAGCTTCTTCAGAAAGCCTTTAACCTGTTAAGCACTGAAGCCATTTTTGAGTTGTTTTGTCTGAGAGACATGCATAAAAGTACAGACTCATAACTCCAAAACTGTAACAAGGAGAGTCAAAAGGGAGGTATTGTTTGATAGAACACTTTTCAAATCTTTTGAAAATATAAATTACATTACATTTGGACATTCTCCTGCTGAGAAACTGCTGATAAAAGACAAAAAAAATATATATAATTTTTATTATGATTTTGCATATTTCTTGTTTGACATGGAATAACTCTGGAAGGAAATATGGTAGCTCAAAAATTCTTTTTTGGTGAAGTCCCTCTACAGGTGACCTGCATCTGGATAAAATTTTGTGGTGATTGCATGAAGTACTCAAAAGTTACAGCATTCTGAACAAACGTAGCATTTTTGTTTAGTCCTCGCACATTTGAAAGGCAATAAAAAATTGTTGTTTTCTGAGTGACACACAAAACTAAAGACTCATAACTCCAAAACTATAGCAAGGAGAGTCAAAAGGTAGGTATCATTTGATAGAACACTTTTCAAAGTTTTTGAAAATATAAATTACATTACATTTGGACATTTTCCTGCCGAGAAACTGCTGATAAAAGACAAAAAATAAATATAATTTTTATTATGATTTTGCATATCTTTCTAATTTGACATATAATAACTCAGGAAGGAAATAAGGTAGGTGGAAAATTCTTTTTTGGGGAATTCCCTCTACATGCGAGCTGCATCTGGATAAAATTGTGTGGTGATTGGATAAAGGAATCAAAAGTTACAGCATTTGGAACCAAGACAGGCTTTTTGTTCAGTCATTGACGCCCCCTAATGGCCATTTTTAAAATCGTTCCTCCATGGAGAATATCTAGTCATAAACGCAATAGATTATGTTCATTTTGGGCTCATTTTAATTGTAATAGTATGCTGTAAAAAATGATGTGCCATTTTCAACGATCTGTGAATGTTTCATGAGCTGTATTATGTTTTTGGCACATTGCAGTACATAGTAAAAAAAAGTATTTTATAGATTATGAAAAAAATAAATTATATTTATTAGCAAATAACTAAGCAATACTTAGGAGATGCTCAAATTGGCTACATTCACTATTAAGTTCAGACTCTAAGCTTTCAAATGACACCTATTTTGTGTTAATCAAGGCAATATTTTTGAAAAATATGATAATTAATATTTTCGCAGCCAGGTGGCCTCCGCGGGCGGTGCCCTCAGAGTTAGAGGGACTACTCAGCACTCGTTCAGAGTTGATCGAAGTTGTTAGATGCTTTAAAAAGCTGAGATTCTAAGCTTTAAGATGATACATATTTTGTGTTATCCCACGTTTGAAAAAAGCACGGATGGCTCCGGAAACATTGGAAAACACATTGCATCCCGGAAAGATGAGAGACATGTTTTTTAGCCAAGCATGCATCACTTCGTGAGGTATATCTCGTGATCAACGAAATGGATCATGTTGTGTTTGGGCTCTCTGTAATTGTGAGAATCTGCTGTCAATAAAGATGTTCGATTTTTCACAATCCATGCATGTTTCATGGCGTTATGAGCTGAAACGTCACATCAAAACAACATAGCATCACTGCTACTGCTACTTCATTGGTGCGCATAGTGCAACGTCATGTGTTAGAAGTCCATAAGGAATATCTTTAGATCTGAGTGATGGATTATGGTGAGTTTGGGCTCTTTTTAATCTTAACAATCTGCTATAAATAATGATGTGCCATTTTACACGATTTATGCATGCTTCATTGAGTTATGAGTGAAATCGCGGCATTAGTGCTCCATCTATATACAAGGCTCTATGTGCGCCTGTGGGGGTTCGTGTGTTACAACTCCATTAGGAATATCTTAAGATCTGAGTGATGGATTATGTTGTGTTTGGGCTCTTTTTAATCGTGAGGGTCTGCTGAAAATAATGTTGTGCAATATCCTACGATCTGTGCATGTTTCATGAAGTTATAAGCGAAAAACCAACGCGAGTGCTTCACCAGTATATACTTGGCTAGGTACGTCTGTGGTATTTTTTGTGTTGGAACGCCATGAGGAATATCTTTAGATCTGATTTATGGAATATATTGAGTTTGGGCTCTTTTTAATCGTGAGCCCCTGCTGTAAATAATGATATGTCATTTTTCATGATCGATGTATCTTTCATGAAGATACGAGTTAGAGGCCAAGTCTAAGCTACCTTGCTTGGCTACGTGCGTCTGTGGATTTTCTTTGTGGTAGAAATCCATGAGGAATATCTTTAGTTCTGAGTGATGGATTATGTTAAGTTTGGACTCATTTTAATCGTAAGAATCTGCTGTAAATAATGATGTGTCATTTCCCACAATCGGAGTATGTTTAATGAAGTTACGAACGGAAATCTGCCTTAAATTATTCATCCTTATATGATTTACATATGGTCTCTTGAGGGGCTTCTTGTACAAAACCTCACTCAAGTTTAGTAAAAAGCCCGAAACAATTATGCTTGTTTTATTCTACTCATTGAGACCTTTCAAATGACATATGGCACATGACTATCTGAGCTGTATGATGTATTTGACATATTGTAGTATGTACTACTTCATATATTATGTAAACATTTTTTTTCTACTTATCAGCAAATAACTCATCACTACTTAGGAAGTTATAAAATTGGCTACATTCATTGTAAATTTCAGACTTTAAGCTTTCAAATGACACCTATTTTAAGTTGATCAAGGTAACATTTAAAAAAAATATTATTATTATTTTTTATCGAAGCTAGGTGGCGCCAGCTGGCGGTACACTCCGTTTTAGAGGGATTACTCAGCACTCGTTAGGAGTTGATCAAAGTGATTAGATGCATTAAAAAGCTGAGATTCTAAGCTTTAAAATGATACCTATTTTGTGTTATTCCATTTCAGTGGTTGCTTAGAAATTTGAATATGAAGTTTTTTTCACGGGGGGGCGCCCCGTTGCCCCCGGTACGGGGGCGTTGGTTATCAACAGGTTAAAAGTCTCTGAGATTCTTCAGAGAGCATGAAAGAGTTTGAGTTTTTTCAAAAGTTCTTCTTAGTTTTCTTCATTAATGGTCTAACCTTTTAAATAGCCCAATTTTGGCAGCAGTTTTCGCTTTCGGCCATACCACCTTGGTCACGCCCGATTTTGGTACAGTCCAGGAAGTGATTCAAGGTAGTAGAAGAGAGAGGCTCTTCAAGCATTATTTTGTTTTATTTATTTTGATTTAACTGGAAAAGTGGTGAAGTAGTATTATCCTTTGCTGAGAAGTTTTACTGAAGCCCCAAACAGTGATTACTGTTTGGGGTTTAAGACTTTGGGAAGGATGGATTTAATGGTACAAACACACGGACAAGGCAAACGAGTCAAGATGGATGACAAGGACGACGATGATAGGATTACAAATATGGATGAAAGAAACACAAAGGAGGACTTTGGGGAGACATCATGGGCAACAGTGGTTTCAAGAGGAAAGCAGCAAAGGAACATTAGTAATTTAGAAAGGACAACGGATCTGCAATCAACTAAAGGTACAGAAAGTGCAAAAGGAACAGAGGAAAGCAGATTGAGGATTTCACAAAGACAAGAAATGGTTAACAGACTTAAAAAACAAGTAAGATATCAAAGACAATATAAGAAAGAAGCGACATTAACCCTGATTTTGGAAGACATTGAAACTACAACAATAGCAATGATAATCAAGGCAGTGGAAAATGAAGCTGGAATTGGCAAACTCATTGGGTTAAGGAGAAAACTAAACAATGAATTTGAAATGACCATGGAAGATGAGAGAGACTGTGAAGGTTTGCTGGATGGGATGATGATTAATGGACAAAAATGCGAAGTGAGGAAGCTGTGTGCCATGGAAAGAATGGTGTCTTTTTTGAATATGCCAAGTTATATTGAAGATGAAGACATCGTTAATAAGCTGATCATGTGGGGTGTTACTCCCATCCTTCCTATAAGAAGAAGGTACTATCCAGGGACTACGGTAGCAGATGGAACGCGTTTTTTAAAAGTTAAGTTTCCGAAGGAGGTGACATCTTTACCGTACAACACCAAATTTATGACTGAGGAAGGAGCACAGTTTTTTAGAGTAATACATGACCATCAAGTAAAGACGTGCAGGATTTGTGCAAGCACGGAACACCAGAAGAAGGATTGCACTTTATACACGTGCAGAGATTGTCTTGAGCAGGGGCATTATGCGCGGGACTGTAAAGCACCGCGGTGCCAAGGCTGCAGAAAGGCAATAAAGAGATGCACATGTGAGAAGGATGAAGAAAGAAGTGAAGAAGAAGGAATGGAGATACAGGAGGAGAGTGGAGACGCTGCAAGTGAAGGGAGTAATGAAGCGTCGGAGCAGGAAAAAAGAGTTGAAGTTGAACAAAATGAAGATGAAGATGAAAGTCAGGATGAAGAGACCGACGTAGAGAACGAAAACCTAACTAAGGTGGATTTACTTGAAAATCGAGAGCATGCGGAGGACAGTGAACAATATGATAAAAAAGGACAAAGTGAAGAAGGACCGGAAGACAAAGAAACCAAGATATTGAGTGAGGTAAGAGAAGGAGAAATGGGTGAAAGGAGCAATGGAGTTAAAAGTAAAGGGAAAGTAAACTTGAGCAGAGGTACAAAATCAAAACTTAAAGATGCAAGTATAAACATTGAACAGGTACTGAAAAAACAAAAGATAAGAAGAGAAAAATTAATGGGGAAGATAGAGAAGGAGAAAGAGAAGAAAAGAGAATTAAGACTTGCATTACTAGAGGAAGTTAACAAATGATTGTTGGCTGGATTTTTGTATTTTCTTGTTTATTTTGTATTTTTTTTTTTTATTATTATTATTTTTTGTGCGAATGAGTTCATTATGTTTTGTATCATTGAATGCAAGGGGTTTAACAAAAATTCAGAAAATGGAGAATTTGATGGTTTTGACCAAAAAGTGTGATGTATTATGTTTACAAGAGACGTATTGGGATGATGAAATAGGTAATGAAATGAGGAAATTATGGGATGGTGAAATATATATGAATTGTGATTTGTCGAGGAAGAGGGGTGTAGCAATATTAATTAAAAGAGGGATATTTGAGGAAAACAAAATAGAATATAAAGACACAAGGTGTCGAATAATAATGATTAAATTAGTATACAAAGGGAGAGAAATAAAAGTGTGTAACATTCATGCACCGAATGAGGAAAGTGAAAAGTTTGATTTCTATAAAAGACTAAGTATTATAATGGAGAAACAAGAAAATATTTTCCTGGTAGGGGATTTTAATACAGTGCTGCAGAGAATTGATATAGATGAGTCAATGGTTTTTAGAGCTGATAGAGGGCGAAATGAATTATATAATATGATGAGGAAATACGATTTGGTTGATGTGTGGAGAGAGAGGAATGGTTTTAAAAGGGATTACTCACGAAGGCAAATTGTTGAGGGAGACTTAAAGCAAAGTAGAATAGATTTATTATTATGCGAGAGAAAAGACCTATACAATGTATCAAAAGCAGTGTATAAAATGTATAGTGAAAGTGATCATGATTTTTTATGGATAACGATGGATTTTAATGAGGTTATCAAAGGGAAGGGGACATGGATGTTAAATACAGAACTTTTAAAAATGGGAACTTACAGAATAGAAATAGAAAGTATAATAATAAGTAGTATAAACGATGAGATGTATGAAAAGGAGAAACGTTTTTGGTGGGATTGCTTGAAAAACAGAATAAAGAGGTTTTCGATACATTACTCTAAAAAAGTACAGAGAGCTAAAAGATTTACAGAAAACAAAGTTAAAAAAGAATGGGATGAAGAAATGAGGAAAATAACTGGTGGAGAGAAAAACATTGATAAGATAATAGAACTACAAGAAAAAATGAAGAATATAGAGGGAGAAAAGTGTAAGGGTGCAATAATAAGGAGCAGAGCCAAAAACATAATAGAAGGAGAAAGAAGTACTAAATATTTTTATGAATTAGAGAAAAATAGGCAGAAAGCAGACATAATTAAAAATATTAACACACAAGATGGAAGGACAGTGGAAGATAAAGAAGGAATATTAAATGAAATTAAAAGATATTACAAGGATCTATTTACGGAAAATGAGGTAAGTGCAGATGATGAGGGTTTCTTATTAGACAAAATCAAAAGTAAAGTGAACAAGGAAGACAGAGAAATGTGTGAGAGCAATATTACGGAGGAGGAAATAGAAACAGCAATTGATCAGTTAAGGAATGGTAAAACTCCAGGAATAGATGGTTTATCAGCGGAATTTTATAAGGTTTTTAAAAATATCCTATGTCCAATATTAAATGAAATATTTATTGATATTATGGAGAAGGGTGAATTAACGCAAAGTATGAAGAGGGGAGTAGTTAAGTTAATATACAAAAGAAAGGGGGAAAGAGGGGATTTAAAAAATTACAGACCACTTAGTATGTTGAATACCGATTATAAAATATTAACGAAAGTATTAGCCAATAGATTAAAAAAAGTTGTGCCTAATATAATCACAACTAATCAAGCATATGCTGTTTTAAATAGAGATATTTCTGATATAACTAATAGTATAAGAGATTTGATATGGTATATGAGGGATGCAAAAGAAAATGGTTATATAATAAGTGTAGATTTGGAAAAAGCGTTTGATAGGGTGGAGCATAAATATTTGATGCATGCAATGGAGAGGTTTGGATTTGGTAAGAATTTTATTAAATGGATAAAATGTATATATACAGACATTACAAGTTGTGTTAAAGTGAATGGGTTTTTAACTGAAGATTTTAAAGTAACGAGATCTATCCGACAAGGATGTCCTATGTCGCCATTGTTATATACTATAGTGTCTGAAACTTTGGGACAGGCAATAGAAATGGAAAAAAGTATAAAAGGAATAGTGATAAAAGGAGAAAAAACAGAACACAAGATATATCAGTATGCTGATGATACAACGTTGTTTATTAAAGACATTAAAAGTGTAGAAAAAGTGATGGAGGTTTTTGGGAAATATTGTGGGGGAACCGGGGCAAAAGTTAATAAAGAAAAAACGACATATATGAGGATTGGGGAAATGAACGAGTTACCAGTCAAAATTCCATTTAAAGAACAGAAAGAAAGTATGAAAATTTTAGGGATAAGAGTTGGAGAAAATGAATGTGTATTAAGGAAGTTGGTATGGGAGGAGGTTATACAAGGAATGGAAAAAAGGTTGAATTTTTGGCGATTAAGAGGATTGTTTTTAAAAGGGAAGGTTTTGGTTTTGAATTCTTTGTTTTTATCTAAAATGTGGTATGTTTTGGGATCTGTAAGCATGCCATTAGAAGTATATAAAAAAATAAAAAGTTTAATGCTTAATTTCTTATGGGAAAGCAAACCGGCAAAAATTGCATATGATACTCTAATTGGGAAAGTTGAGGAAGGAGGGCTAGGACTGTTGGATCCTTTAATGAGAATGAAGAGCATAAGAATAAAATTAATTAAAAAATATTGGAATGATGATAAATATGCTTGGAAAGAAGTAATGAGTTTCTTTTTAAACCAATGTGGACAAATAGGAGATGATGTTTTATGGATGAAATTAAAAGAACATATGATGAATAGAATTCCAGAATATTATAAAGAAGTCTTAAGAGCATGGGGAGAGTATGGAAAGCATGTTGTTTGTACATCTTTGAATAAAGATGAGATTTTAAGACAACCACTGTTTTTAAACAAATCACTTAAGGTAGTTGGTCACACAATATTTTTTAAAAAGTGGTATAATGCAGGGTTGAGACAAATTAAAGATATCATGTATGAAGTGGTACCTGGTTTTCTGCCGACACAAGGGATAAGAGATGCAATTGAAGAAAATTATGAAGAAGAAAGTAATTTAGTTTTAGAAGATCAATATGGGAAAATGAAAGAGATAATACCAAAAGAATGGATGAAGGTTTTGGAAGGGAAACCAGGAACAAGTGCAGGTGATAGAATGGAGGTTAGTGTTGAAATCAATAACGAACAACATGCTTTTAATGAATTAAAATTAAGTTTTTTTCAGATTGTTCTTAAATGTAATGTAATGTAAATATTTTATAATAAAAAAAAAAAATAAAAAAATTTAAAAAAAAAAGTCACGCCCGATCTCGTCTGATCTCGGAAGCTAAGCAGGGTCGGGCCTGGTTAGTACTTGGATGGGAGACCGCCTGGGAATACCAGGTGCTGTAAGCTTTTTTGATTTAAAAAAAATAAAATAAAAAAAAAAGAGTCCCTGTGCTTCTTCAGAAAGCCTTTAAAAGTCTCTGAGATTCTTCAGAGAGCATGAAAGAGTTTGAGTTTTTTCAAAAGTTCTTCTTAGTTTTCTTCATTAATGGTCTAACCTTTTAAATAGCCCAATTTTGGCAGCAGTTTTCGCTTACGGCCATACCACCTTGGTCACGCCCGATCTCGTCTGATCTCGGAAGCTAAGCAGGGTCGGGCCTGGTTAGTACTTGGATGGGAGACCGCCTGGGAATACCAGGTGCTGTAAGCTTTTTTGATTTAAACAAAAAAAGAGTCCCTGAGCTTCTTCAGAAAGCCTTTAAAAGTCTCTGAGATTCTTCAGAGAGCATGAAAGAGTTTGAGTTTTTTCAAAAGTTCTTCTTAGTTTTCTTCATTAATGGTCTAACCTTTTAAATAGCCCAATTTTGGCAGCAGTTTTCGCTTACGGCCATACCACCTTGGTCACGCCCGATCTCGTCTGATCTCGGAAGCTAAGCAGGGTCGGGCCTGGTTAGTACTTGGATGGGAGACCGCCTGGGAATACCAGGTGCTGTAAGCTTTTTTGATTTAAACAAAAAAAGAGTCCCTGAGCTTCTTCAGAAAGCCTTTAAAAGTCTCTGAGATTCTTCAGAGAGCATGAAAGAGTTTGAGTTTTTTCAAAAGTTCTTCTTAGTTTTCTTCATTAATGGTCTAACCTTTTAAATAGCCCAATTTTGGCAGCAGTTTTCGCTTACGGCCATACCACCTTGGTCACGCCCGATCTCGTCTGATCTCGGAAGCTAAGCAGGGTCGGGCCTGGTTAGTACTTGGATGGGAGACCGCCTGGGAATACCAGGTGCTGTAAGCTTTTTTGATTTAAAAAAAAAAAAAAAAAAAAAAAAGAGTCCCTGTGCTTCTTCAGAAAGCCTTTAAAAGTCTCTGAGATTCTTCAGAGAGCATGAAAGAGTTTGAGTTTTTTCAAAAGTTCTTCTTAGTTTTCTTCATTAATGGTCTAACCTTTTAAATAGCCCAATTTTGGCAGCAGTTTTCGCTTACGGCCATACCACCTTGGTCACGCCCGATCTCGTCTGATCTCGGAAGCTAAGCAGGGTCGGGCCTGGTTAGTACTTGGATGGGAGACCGCCTGGGAATACCAGGTGCTGTAAGCTTTTTTGATTTAAACAAAAAAAGAGTCCCTGTGCTTCTTCAGAAAGCCTTTAAAAGTCTCTGAGATTCTTCAGAGAGCATGAAAGAGTTTGAGTTTTTTCAAAAATTCTTCTTAGTTTTCTTCATTAATGGTCTAACCTTTTAAATAGCCCAATTTTGGCAGCAGTTTTCGCTTACGGCCATACCACCTTGGTCACGCCCGATATTGGTACGATCCAGGAAGTGAATTGGCTGCAGTGGGTGAGGGAGGCTCACCATTTTGCTCTTGTTATTTTGTTTTGTTAAATACAGTTTTTGTTTGTTATTCAAGTCCTTTTTTTTTTCATTTCTACACTTCCCAGCAGCCTAGGCTGTCTGGGGAGTTTGTTTGGTTTTTTTATTTATTTATTTACAAAATGGATGGATTACACGATAAAGACATGGATATGGCAGGAGGATCAAGACGGATTGGAGACCCTAGCATGGACAAAGGATTACGAGAAAGAAAAGACAAAGACAGAACAGAAAGGATGAGGATTTATACAAAGGAAGCAACTATAACGGTGGATTTAGCAGAGGTGCCGGATGGAAAAGCAGAGGATATTATTAAAGTTTTAACGGAGCAGGTGGGACTTGATCAAATATTGGCAGTACGCCCCAAAAAGAATAAAGAATATGAAGTGACTTTAGCTACAGAAGAAACATGTGATGAACTATTAAATGGATTGGAAATTAAAGGAAAGATTTGTGAAGTCAAGAAACTAAAAGACAGAGTTTTTGTGGTTTCAATAATGCATCTGCCGGCCTACCTAGATGACACCATTATTGTGGAAAAGCTGGAAGGATGGGGAGTAATCCCCATCTCGCAAATCAGAAGGAGAGTCTACCCGGGCACAGAAATCGAAGATGGAACACGCTTCGTAAAAGTAAAATTTCCTAAAGAAGTGGCCTCGCTACCTTATAGTGCACGGTTTGAGACAGCGGAAGGAACGCAGTACTTCAGGATTATTCACAGCAGGCAGGTTAAAACCTGTCGGCTGTGTTTGAGTCCGGAGCACATCATCAAAGACTGTCCAAACTTTACGTGTTTCAAATGCGAAGAACAGGGCCATTTCGCGAGGGATTGCAAAGCTGTCAAGTGCCCGGAATGTTTTAAAGTTTTAAATAAGTGTGAATGCTGGATGGAAGGAGGAGAAGAGGAGACACAACAGGA
Source organism: Siphateles boraxobius (assembly GCF_051911475.1). Taxonomy (NCBI): domain Eukaryota; kingdom Metazoa; phylum Chordata; class Actinopteri; order Cypriniformes; family Leuciscidae; genus Siphateles; species Siphateles boraxobius. Next base: position 2,028,941 of record NW_027509229.1, read on the forward strand.
ACAAGAGGAGGCGAGGCAGATGCAGAATGAAACTAATGAGATTGAATCAAGTGAGTCAGAAGAACAGCAGAATGAAGAAGTGGAAGGAGAAGAGATCGAGGAAGAAACTGAAGGGGTCAGTGAACAGGAGATTGGAGGTGAGGAGGAGGAGGAGGAGGAAGAAGAAGAGGAGGAGGAGATGGAACACGAGAGACGGACACAAATGGACACATCAATAAAGACAACGGAACAGTGGAACAGAAGGGGATATGAAAGGAGTAAAAGGTTGAAAAAAGAAAGAGAAAAAGAAAAAGAAAACGGACAAGAGGGCAAAAGAAAGGACAAGGAATTAGGTGGAGTGGCAAGAAGAAGAATGCAAAAGGTAACACCTAATCTAGAAAATGCCAAAAGATTTATAAGAAAAGAAACAATCAAATGTATGAACAGGTTTGAGGTTTTAAAATGTATCGAAGAAGAAGAAGCAGAAGAAGAAAATATGTAAAATGATGTCTTTTAAACTCTTAGTAATTTTATTTATGGTTTTGAATATGGTGATTTTAAATGCAAGAGGTCTACTAAATAGGGAAAAATTTGAAAGAGTAAAAGAGTTATGTAAAGAAGATGTTATTGTATTACAGGAAACTAATTGGAAAGATGAAATTATGGAAGATTTAAAAAAGAGGTGGGGTGGTGAAATATATTTTAATAATGGGGATGGAAGAATGGGGAGAGGAGTTGCTATTTTAGTAAGAAAAGAAAAGGATATTGAGGTTAAAGAAATATATGATGATGGAAAAGGAAAATGTATTGCCGTTGAAATAAGATATGAAGATAGAGAATTTATTTTGATTAATGTTCATGCACCTAATGAAGAAAAAGAAAAGAAGAACTATTTTAGTGCTTTAAGAGACTTAATGGAAAGTTGGGAGACCGTAATGATGGTGGGAGATTTTAATACAGTTTTCAATAAAAGAGATATGGCAGATGGAATGGTTTTTAAAACAGATATGGGGAGAAAAGAACTTAAAATGCTGATGGAAGAAAAAAACTTAATTGATGTGTGGAGAGAGAGACATGAAAGAAAAAGAGAATTTTCTAGAAAACAACTAGTTAGCAATTTCTTATGTCAAACAAGAATTGATCATGTTTTAAGCACAAGAAGTTTAGAATATTTTATTGAGGATATTTTGTATAAAGAAAACTCTTTAAGTGATCATAAGATGATTTTAATGAAGATGGATTTTAAAAAAGAGGATAAAGGGCCTGGAGTTTGGATTTTAAATACAGAGATTTTAAAGAGTGAAAGTTATAAATTAGGGATCGAAAAATTAATAGAAGAAGAAAGAAATGATGGGATGTACCTAGAAGATAAAAGAATATGGTGGGAAAATGTAAAATACGAAATAAAGAAATACTCAATAAAATACAGCAAATTGGTTCAGAGAGTTAAAAAAGCTAAAGAAAAAGATATAAGGAAAACATTAAAAGAAGAGTTAAACAAGAGAGAAGTAAATATACAAAACGTAATAGTTATGGAAGAAAATCTAAAGAAAATAGAGGAGAGTAAATGTAAAGGAGCAAGTTTGAGAAGTAAAGCAAAATACATGGTTGAAGGGGAGAAATGTACAAGATTTTTCTTTAACTTAGAAAAAAGTAAAGGAAGAGCAGAAATGATAAAAGAAATAAAGGGCAAAGATGGAGAACTAGTACAAGAAACGAAAGGAATTTTGAAGGAAGTAAAAAATTATTATGAAGAACTTTTTAAAACGAAGGGGTTAGATGAAGAGAAGAAAAATATACTGTTACAGCAAATATCAACGAGAGTAGAAATTAAGGACAAAGCAGAATGTGATAAAGGAATAGGACAGGAAGAAATAATACAGGCAATAGATCTTTTGAAAACAAAGAAAAGCCCAGGTATAGATGGGATAGGAAATGAGTTTTATAAGGTTTTTAAGGAGGAAATTAGTCTGATTTTAATGGATGTATATGAGGAGATTTTTAAGAAGGAAGGTCTAAATCAGAAGATGAGTTTAGGGCTGATGAAGCTAATATACAAAAGAAAGGGAGATAAAGCACTTTTAAAAAATTTTAGACCTATAACCATGTTAAACACGGATTTTAAGATTTTAGCAAAGGTTTTAGCAAATAGATTAAAGAATGTACTACCTAGCATAATAGAAACAAATCAGGCATATGGAGTAAAGGGACGAGACATAGCAGAAACAACAAGCAGTATAAGAGATATAATAAGTTACATGAATGGAGAAAAAAAGGATGGTTATGTCATTAGCTTAGACTTCGAAAAAGCCTTTGACAGAGTAGAACATGTTTTTTTATTTTCAGTTTTAGAGAAATTTGGGTTTGGGGAACATTTTATTAAATGGATAAGAATTTTATATAGGGATACAATAACAAAAGTGAAATGCAATGGATTTTTAACAGAACCGTTTGCTATTTCAAGGTCAATAAGACAAGGGTGCCCATTATCAGCTCAATTATATTCGCTGGTAGCGGAACCTTTAGGGTTGATAATCAAAAAGGAAAATAAAATAAAAGGAATAGAGATGAATGAAGGGAAAGAAATACAAAATATATATCAATATGCAGATGATACAACAATAGTAGTTAAAAATGAACTAAGTGTTAAACATGTCATGGAAAAAGTTGAATGGTACTGCCAAGGTTCTGGAGCAAAAATAAATGAGGAAAAAACAGTTTACATGAGATTTGGGAAGGTACCGGTTTTAACAGGGTGTTTTAACTTTACCCAAGTACAAGAAATTAGGATTTTAGGAGTGGTTTTAGGGAAAAATGAAAAAAGCATACGAGATATTATGTGGGAAGAGGTAGTAGAAGGAATGGAGAGGAGGTTAATATTCTGGAAAAACAGATTTTTAAATTTAAAGGGAAAGATTTTAATTGTAAATGTGTTGATGCTGTCTAAGATGTGGTATGTTTTATATGTGAATTCAATGCCTTTATGGGTAAGACAAAGATTGAAAACATGTATTTTAGAATTTTTATGGGAGAAAAAACCCCCAAGAATAGCTTATAATACTTTGATTGGACCGGCAGAAGAAGGAGGGATGGGTTTAGTAGATTTAGAACAAAAAATGAACAGTATGAGAGTTAAAGTGGTAAAGAAGTATTTGGATGAGGAAAATAAAGGGGATTGGAAAACTATAATGGAATTTTATTTAAACAAATGTGGGAATTTGAATTTGGGGGATAACATTTTATGGATGAAGTTAAAAAAGTGGATGATACAGGGGATACCAGATTTTTATAAAGAAGTTTTAAGTGCTTGGGGACTTTTTCTAACAGATGTGAATTTTAAACCATATGGAAGAGATAGCATTTTAAATCAACCACTGTTTTTAAACAAAAACATTGTAATACAAGAAAAGGAAATTTATTTTAAGAAATGGGTGGAGGTGGGAATTGTAAAAATAAGAGATATTCTATATGAATTCAAGGAGGGATTTTTACCCATGCAAGTGATTGTTGATGCGTTGGAGGAAGCGAAAGAGGAATATAATGTAAACACTATAAAGAAACAATACGAAGAAGTAAAAAAT